>NC_135656.1:84763194-85063194 GCF_964188315.1 Podarcis muralis | reverse complement strand
CAGGTGATTCAAACTGGGCCTGGGGGGGAAAGGCAATCCTGCTTTAAATAACAGGGAAAGGGTGGAGAATAACATGTTTTGAAGCAAACAGTGGTAGGATCAGAAACTTTGCTCAGGAGCCTGCAAACACATTCACCAGAGACTCCAACAGGGGGCGGACCAGCTCTTTCCCCCAGCCCAACTCACCAGTACCAATTCCAGTAAGCAAACTTGTAATAGAGGCAGGAACAGCAGAAGTGGGTGTGTCTCTTCCAGGAACAGTTTCCAACTACACAAAAACAGGACACCTCAAAGTTCTTTATGGGAGCTCATTAACCCTCGAACAATACTTGCTTTGCTCGCTGGATTAAACCACAAAGTCAAAGCAGTACAGGAGACACATACCCACACCCTGAGGTTTCAAGTTTTCTTGGGTTTTTGAGGTTCTAAGAAGGTGAGTTGCACTAATTCCCCCCCCCCCCCCAAGATTCCATGATTTCACTGACACACAGAAAATAACACCCACATAGCTCTTTGTCCTCTTTGGGAATCAAATCCGCTAATTCTGGGGCATCCTGGGCAAACAGATTAAGTGCACATGCCTAAATACCATAGCCCAAAACACAGAGTGCCTGAAAGCACACACCCAGCATGCAGATACAAAATGTGGGTGCACGGCAAATGGAGGACATGAGCTAAGAGCCTCTCTCCCAAAACATGCACACATTTTGCTGACTGGCTTTTTGAGGCAGACCCTGCTCAATCCTGCTACGTCACATGTTTGGCGTCTATAGGGAGCCGTGTGTCATCCAGCAACAATTTTGCCCCGCTCAAAAACAGGAAACACCTGGTGCTAAGGAGCCTTTCCTAAAGAGTCTCATGGCTCCACACTCGTGATGCTGGGCTGGGAGCTACACAGCAGAAATGGCTCTGACACTGGCCAGGCCTTTCCCAGCTGTTCCCTCTTCCGGAGCAGCCAATTCCAAGGACTAATGAGAACGCTCCCTTACCCATACTCCACACGTCTGTCATCTCCTTAGCCAGGTCTGCATATTTTCAGCATGTATGTTCATGGATACTACAAGCAACGGAATTTGGAACTAATTCTGAGCGCACAGGATGCCAGTCTCCTGTTCGAAAAGCAAGCTGTCAGGCCATATTATTTCAGAGATAAATAGGAAAGCCTCTACATCACATCTGCTGAGGTCTCTTCTCGGATGTCCCTCATTTTAAAGGACACCCCTGATTTAGCAAATTTGCACCTGCGTGAAACAGCTGAGAAGGCTCTGCTCTGTGCAAAAAACTAATGCACAACTTTTGGGGTCTGTGGTTAACAGAGCTCTGAGTGAACAGGAGTTTGCAAGAGAAGAACATTTTTAAAAAGTGAAAAGTGGGGTGTCCTTTTAGGGGATCATGGAAAGGTATCCTTAGGAATCGGAGTTCTCTACCCATGCTCAGCATCCCCTGTCTTTACTTTATTGCTAAATAATGCCAAACAACTCTTACATTTCTTGTCCACAATCAAAACCCTTGCCAAAATTTCTGTAAGTGAAAACATGCGAATGAGCTTAGTTAACTTGCATAATAGGCTTCTGAATACTAATATTTACTCAGAGTAGACCTAACAGACCTATGTTACAGACCTATTGCAGTCGTTAAGAGTCGTCAACAGGCTCATCACAGCTATCTGCCAATCACCCATTCCCACCACCCTTCTGAGTAATACCCCTCCCCACCTTCTCACTATATAGAAGGATCTGGCAACTTCTGTTTCAGTGTATCTGAAGAAGTGTGCATGCACACGAAAGCTCATACCAAGAACTAACTTAGTTGGTCTTTAAGGTGCTACTGGAAGGAATTTTTTTTGTTTAGACCTATGTTAGTAATGGCTATTAATGGGCCTATTTTGAGTAAATGTTAGTTAAGAACAATGTATAAAATCCATTATTCCAAAATTGTGATTGAATGATAGGAACTTTCAGACTGCAATCTTATGTAAATTTACAAGGGAGTCAGCCCCAGTGAACCAATAAGAGGCTTGCTTCAGATACATGCATAGGATTGTGCTCTCCACTGCTCACCTATGGGGGGAACCAGAGTAAAGGAGAGCTAAACAGACTTGGTGGTGAAATTCTCCACAGTAAGCATCTGCCTTCAAAGCACATGCTCATCTATTCAACATCAAACACTCCCCCACCCTGCCTTCAACCTCCTCAAATCATGCTTTTAATTAGGAGATCATTTTGCTATAATAGCCAATCACATTCCGTTGTCATGCAAAAGTCTTTAATTTTTTTAAAAATTGAAATTTGGGGAATTCAGTACTGAACAGCAATTATTTTAAAAAATGAAGAATCTGTGGAATTAGGAAATGAAGAAGAATGTTCCTGGATGACTTCACATGAGCATGTTTTAACTTTCCCACAGGCAGCAAGAAAAACCTTCCACGTACTGCTGCTTGCTATCCGTTTTTGTTCCCAGCAGAAATTTGAGAGACAATGAATGAGAAACTATTAAGAAAAGGGTTAAGAGCCTGTGTGGGCGCTGCACTAAAGGATTTTTCCATTACACCTCTCTGGCCAAAACCCACAAGACACAGACAAGCTTGCAATTTAGCCAGACCAAGGCTTGCCTAAAATAGCTCCAAGGATTAATCTAACATGCATAAACGAATAGTAGGATGCAAAGGGTAGGATGCGTCTCTGGCCCCAGCCCATCCCAAAACGTAAGCAAGAGGCACTGAAAAGGGGAGTGTGTTGGCATCCTCACCACATTCAGAGGTCCCTCTTTAACCACTTCTCTTTGGAAGCCACATGAAAACAAGCTGAGTAAAAGCCAAGGCCTGTTTGTTCCACCCAGAGCAGTGGGCCAATAAGAACAGCGAGTCCAATGGAATTTTGTCTGTTCTGCTTCCCTCCAGAACCAAGAACCGCAGAGGCAGTATCCAAAGAGGAAGGAAGCAGGTTCGGAGGAGGCTTCTCCAAACATCATGCAACTGGCTGAGCAGGAATAAAAATTTAACACAATGTGATGAAAATCTTCAGCTGCTGATTGCTGCATATCACACTTCTGTTAAAGACAATGGAGGTGATCAGGCTGTTACTCCCACCCCGCTGCCCATTGGGCAAGTTCAACTGAGCATGAGTAGACATAAGGTGTTCACAGCTTAAAACGCAGCTAGGTTGTGCTTTTTCTCAATTTGGATCAGAGTTGTTTTAGGGGGGGAGACACATCAAAATGCAGTATTTTTCAACAAAAAACAGGACAGACGCAGGATAGATGTGTGTGAACACTGCTTCCCCAACCAGCAGTGGGAGCACACTGGATGCAGAGTAAATGGGAATGTGCACACAGCCACAGTCATGCACTGATCACTCCTTCAGCCACATAAGGTTTAGAATTACATCTGCCAAGGTTGCTTGCTTGCTATTTCTTCCCTGTGTTGAGTCTTCTTGAAAGACTTGGGCCATACATGTTGCCCCAGCTTAGAAGAAAAAGAATTAAATCACTATATATGTTCTTCCAAGCTAGGTTACACCTGCTTGTTTTTGCATGCCACTATATCAGTCACTACTACTACCATTCACAATATTCACTATACCATGGAAGACAGGAGTGCCTGGCGTGTTCTGGTCCATGGGGTCATGAAGAGTCGGACACGACTAAACGACTAAACAACAACAACATACCATTCACCTCTCTATATAGCTATATATCCCAACGCATCCTCTTTTGTATGCCTGTACCCTGTGGATACAGCTATGGCCCCTTTCCCCATTCCCTGAAGGGACAGAAGTAAGGATTTGGCTTTTTCTTTTCTTTTTTAGGGGAAGGATGCCCCCAACAGCTCTTACAAACTGCTTTAAAATGTGACACTATGCCACTCCTGCTAGCTGTGATTCCCCTTCCTGTTTCAGGTACTCCACATCCAGCAGCCAATAAATATGAACCCTCATCAACATGGGCAGAGTAAAAGAAACATAAATGCTTAATGGCATTTTCTTTTTTAAAAATGCCATTCAAGGCTAAGGGCTTTTCAAAGTCTACCGCTCTCTTTCGTTTCACAGCCTTTTGGTCTCACAGTTTACAGACATTGGAGTCTCCATACTGATGAGTGTCTGCTTATTCCTCAAGCTTACTGCTTCAGCTCTTGGGGGTAAAAAAGGGATGCCTTGCTTGTCTTGCTCATCCATTTCTTCCCAGGTCAACAGGATCAGGCTCACCAGCAACAGCTTCTGCCTTTAATAACAGTTGACAGAGTTTGACCCGCTGTAAATAAGATAAATCCCTCTTTCCTCCCACCTAAGCAGCCCTTGCAAAAGAAACTGTGCTGCTGGTGGCTGGGTGCTGGATGAGTAACTGCCAATCTCCCATGGTTCCTTCTCCTGGAGGGCCCAAACTCCCAGAGATGATAAAGGGTGGGGTGGAGGGGAATTAATTGTTCGTTGCTGGAAGCTCGACCTCTTCGATGTGGAGCCCGACACTCATCAGCCTGGAGGGGCTGCGAGACAGGAGTCACAGTGGGAAATGACACAGGGAGAGAAGGAAGTGAAAAATACAGCTGAGGGCACCTCCGCTATGCCAGCACTCACAGCAAAAGATTAGAGCGGGATTCATCTAATGCAACACGGGAGCTGTCAAGCTGGCTGTAGCGCAGCACAGCACAAAAGGCCTTGTCCAGAGTAATCCATGAAAGCAGAGGACCCAAAACAAACAAGTGCTAGGAGCTAATATGAGGCAGAGCCCAAAGGACATGACTGCTTCGTACTCAAAGCCAGAGGGGAATATGTGTTAGTCATGAGAATGCAGAATGGCTGGAAAGGTTTAAAATGAGATTAAAAAGTGCAAAGGAGTTTAGGGCAGACTGGAGGAGGTCTGAGGAGAAAGATGAGAGATGTAGCTGCTGATACACACACCTTTTTTAAAAAAATGACATAGAAGGACTCAAACCTCACTGGCAGAACTGTGAGGTTCTGCTGCAGTGAGGGGGAAAGAGTTCTGCACGTGTTCAGAGGTGCTCTTTTTATGACAGCTGGCACTCCAAGAAGGGTCTGTGGCTAAGCGTTGATGAGACCGGACTCAAACTTCTCAGAGAAAGGAAAGACGAGTACCTATGAAAAGGGGGGAACTGGCATTTATGGACCCAAAGTAGCTTAAATGTTTTAGCTTATCCTTAAAGGTGCTCAGCTTATAAAAAATAAGAGTTAAGGTTAAGAACTATAGTATAACTATATGACAAAAAGTAGTTTTATTTTTAAGTAGAAATATCAGGCACTGAAGAAGATTCTGTTGAAATGTCTTTAGCCAAATGGCTATTAAGGAGCATTCATTTCTATTGGTACTAATGGGCATTTGACCTTCATAAGAGTACTGTTTTAAGATGTCTTTAGGGGTCATAACCTCCCCCCCCCATCTCCTTTAAATACAACAGGACAGCTGGGAAATGCTTACAAATGAGGGAAAGGGCTGTTGTGCTAGCATAATGTATTCTGTAAGCCCAGAGAAAAGGGAAAGGGGGTACTTTTAGGCAGCCAGTGAAACGTGCCAAGTTACTAGAATGCAACCTTTCTCCATTTCATTCTGGTCAAGATGTTAGATCCACCGTGGAGAAACTGTGGCCTTCCATATGTGGTTTGATTACAAGCTGCCATCATCCCTGGCCATGCTGTCTGTGGTTGATGGGGGTTGGGAGTCCAGTCATATCTGGAGGGCCATGGGTTTCCCATCTCTGTGCTGAATTGCAAAGTTTTGCTTACTGGGAAGAGGAGAGGTGTTTCCTTTGCTTGAATTGCCAAGTGTGTCACTTAGATTTCTTTGTCACTTAGTGGGATCAACAAGATCCATTTTTTAAAAAAACTCACTTTATAAACTGTGGGTTATAAACCTTCAACCAGCAGGTTAAACCTGGTCCTTGGAAGTCTCTCACTGGTCCTGCTTCTCTCTCTCTCTCTCTCTCTCTCTCTCTCTCTCTCTCTCTCTCTCACACACACACACACACACACACACACACACACACACAGTGTTTTTGTCGGGCTAGGATGTTTCTGAATTCTGGTTGTTCCTGTTGCTTGTACGGATAGAGAGGGGTGTGTGAGTGTGTGTAGGTACTAGCCTACCACACAAAGGTAATATTTGCATCAAATGTTCCACCTACTTTTGCCTCTAGCTCCACCCACCACCACTGGAATGTGGCCCTCAAAAGGTTTCCCAGAAGCAAATGTGGCCCTTGGGCTGAAAACGGTTTCCCCACTCCTGACTTATAACGGTTTCCTCCACCAGAGTGGAGGGCAATTGCTTCCAAATGGTTTCAATCTGTATTCTGACACACACACAATCTAGAAGGGCGTCCTTATTTCTCTGCTGCGGCAAAAAAGAAACAGAACGGCGGCAGCGAGGTCTGCTGGCATCTTAAAGGGCAAGAGCCACAGAGTGGTGTGAGCTCTCTAGGGATTAGACACAGGAGTCCTTTGTGACCCACCAAGTCCTTTTGAAGAACACAAGTCCTTTTGCATTCTGCTGACAGGGCTGAATAGCAAAATGCCTCTTAAGATATTGTGCCACTGTTTATGGTCTGTCCATAGTGCTTTCTGTGGAGGCAGAGGTGGATTTTATGGTCATCTGAGCCTGCCAAGGGCACACTCATTTTCACAATAGGAGTTAGATATGAATTTCAGTATTTTCCAAATACGGTTTGCCGGATGGCAACATAGCTACGTGTTCTCAGTTTGCCCTTGGTTCAATGAAACTCAGGGGGTGGTTTTTCTCCCCTCATCCCACCCCACAAAAGGCAGGAAACTGTTTGAAATAGTGCATGCTGCCTAACTTATGGAGGAAGGTAATAATTTACAAGGCAGAAACCACAAAAATAGCCCTGTCGTTTATCAGGGACATCACATAGTGGCCTTTGGAACCACCAAAAGAAGGTGTCTGAAAGGTCACCTAGCTGCAGCTGCAGTTGTTGACATCAAGGCTCTGCAAATCCATCCTGCATCCTCTCTTTGTCCATAGTTCCCCCTTTGTACATCTTGGTTGGGGTCATATATTTAACACACCCTAACCTCTAAGTGAAACAGTTCTGAGCATCACAGGTAGCTATGAACTACTTTCTCTAGACAGAGTGTTTCATGTATCAACATCTCTCATCAACCACCATTTTAGATTTAGCCTCCAATTTGAAAGCAGATCTCACAATCAGAATAGTAACATATCTAAATTAGCTACAAATGCCTGTTATGATCAAGTACCATGTTACCCTTTAATGAAACAACTATAACATGGCACTTGCCTTGAGCCAGGTTTGGCTAAGGCTTAACTCTCAGGTATGTTCTCAGTGCCATGATTCATCACTAGAACATGTGGAGAACATAATATCATACATGAATCTATGCTCTTCACATGAAACTCATTGTATGAAATGTATGGAACCATACATTTCACTCATTGTTCAGTTATTAACCCCAGTGCCCACATATCTAGAATCAGAGGGGAAAGAGGCCTGCCTTCTAGGAAGACTTTATCTCCAGCAGCAATATGATTAAAAATTAAAAGCCCTGATAAGTTGATCACAGCTCTCTACCAGATCACCTTTGACTCCAAATGCACCAAAGTTCTCTATATGCATTCAACTATATTTTAGAGAGCCCTCTACAACTTCATTTAATTTAAATGCTCATAATAATAATGATGATGATGATGCCTTCCTAAAAAGGCAAAAGCCCCTGAGAAAATCAACCAAGTAGAGGGATGGATGGAACTGTTTTGGACAGGCAGTAGATTTTAACTGAAACATTCAGTAGGTGTTCACAGAATGTCTTTAATTTCCAAAATAATTGCAAACTGGGGTTTAAGTCTGTCTCAGAATACTTGTAAGTGTCACCCTGATCCTAAACATATGAGGCTGGCTGTGGTCAGCAAGTGGTGACAGAAAGGAACTCTGTACATATTAGAAACAATTCTCTTTTTTACTTCTCTTTCTAACTTCATTCTTTCCAAGAACTAAACACTGGAATTGAAAACAGACTCCGGAGCTACTCTACCTCAAATTATACCTCATTCCTGGGGAGTTATTTTCTTTCAACATGGGATGTCACACTGTACAGAGTTGACAGCCTCTGCCTTCACTACTCACCCAGCTCATAGTACCTAGACAGACAACTAGCCACTGTGGAATAACAAGAATTGCTGCTATACAAGGAATCTTCAAAATGTGTAATCCTCCAGAGCAAATGCAAGAAAAGCCAGTAACTGGTTACTTTATTGGGAGGATGCATTACATTACATTACATTACATTACATTACATTACATTATCTAAAAAAAACCCTCATTTCAACAAAAAGGCACACAGTGAGATTGTTCTGTTGTCCTGAGTTCATTAGCCAGTGCACTGTATTATTTTAGCACTCCTTGCTCCTTTGCAATCTAAAAGTGAAACTCTGTCCTTGCCTCTAAGAATTGACAGTCAGGATACAAATGCTCATTTCTGCAGGGCAGGTGATCTGTCACTTGGAATCAATGATTCTCCTTGACAATTCAAACTCCACATCACATGAACCAAATCAGAAATGAAATAAAGTATGCATTTTAGGAAATGGGTGGTTTCCTCAGCTCTTATATTAAAGTCATCCTTAAGGACACTGGAGGATTCACCATATATACTGTGGAAATCTCCATGTGTCTCACCTGCAAGGTAGCTTAGAAAACAATTGAAAAACCTGTCGCAATCATAACTCGGATTTACTGGAGGAACACTCAATCAATGCAGCAGAGAAGGAGTTAAAGATGTGCCTGAGGGCTGAAATGACAGACTAATAAAGATAAGACAGGAAGAGGAAGGAAGGACCCCAGTGAGTGCAACAGTGACCTATCTGAAACAGACATTCTGGCCCGCAGGCTTGCAGACTGACTGTGCAACCAGGGTAAATCAAAAAAGGGTGAAGAAGCAAAATCCTCTTGGTGCGAAAAGATTTCTCTCCACTGAAGTTTCCAGAGCATCCCGCCACACAAAGGTCTCACAAGCCAGGCCCCTATCTTCTGAACAGCCTGGCTAACGTTTCCAGTCCAAGGGCCTCGCCATCCCACTGCAAACCTTCTGGGGACCACTTGCCCAAGTTGGTGTGGCTGAAGTGTAAAGTGCACATGACTGAGGCCAGCTTGAAAATCTTATTAATGCATATGATTAACTGGAATTAATGTTTAAAACATTAGTTGAAATTAAGTCATTGCCCTGGTATGGTTTGTTACAGTCACCAAAAACTAATACTGCTTGACTTTAATGGTCTGTAGCAATTATTATTCTCCCCCACAGCACCACCTTTAAACATTAATGAATTAATTGTCATTGCTCCCCCTGCCTGGGGCATAAGCAGAAGGGTGGAATGGCAACCACTTCAGTACAATTGATAGTCTACAATTCCCTTTATAAAGCACCATCTGTAGGGGCCCTGTTCTACTACCTCTGAACTGAAATTCTCCTCTTTCTCTGAACATCAGCCTTTGGGTTTGAAGCTTAAAAGCCTCTCCATGAGGTGACAACACCTCCCCCACTTCACTGTGTTGCAGCTCTCCCTCTCACTGGTGACCATTGTTCAAATTTCCTCCCCATCATGGTCCTGGGCTGAGAGTCATGAGGAGGAAAACGGCACCTTCCTCACTAATGCACCATTGAGAACCTCTGCATAACACTGTCCTCAGTGATGCTCATAGCAGTGATATCATCCAAGCACTTACAGAAATCTCCAAGCGCTCCAGAAGTGTTTGTTGCAGCAGAAAGCAGCACCAGCTCAATGCAGAGACCCTAGAAAACTGTAGGGCCCTTTGTAATCCCTACAAAGCCCAGCCACTGACAGTTACATGCCCTGTATTGCTCTCATCATGCCTTTAATTTTTGTTACCGCCACTGAAAGCAAAATGTCTTGGGAGGCCTTAGGGGCCATATCTGGACCAGGGACTGCAAGTATGTCACCACTATGACAAACCATAGTTTACAGCTAGAATGAGTCTTGGGCTCATACACTCTCCCCCTTCTCCTTTCATGTGGAGAGCAGGAGGCCCCTGGCAGCATTTACAGTGGAACCTTGGTTCTCAAACTTAATTCATTTCGGAAGTCCATTCAATTCCCAAAACGTTTGAAAACCAAGGAGCAGCTTCCGATTGGTGCAGGCACCCCAGAAACAATAGCTGACAGCCACATTGGACGTTCAGCTTCCAAAAAAAGTTCAAAAAACGGAACATTTACTTTTGGGTTTTCAGTGTTCGGGAGCTGATTTCTTCGTCAACTAAAGGGTTCAAGAACCAAGGTTCCACTGTACTTTCATTTTCAATGAATTTTGGCTCATCATTGCATGTGAACAAGGGATTCTGGTTCATAACAAACTCTGAACAGTTTCAAAGCAAGCTAACTTCAAACCATGAATTGTGAAGCTGGCTTGCTAAACTAACCAGAGTTTGTTATAAACCATGACTCTTGGTTCACAGGGAACAGTGCACCAAGATTAACTGAAACTAAAGCCACACTGCTGAAAGCTTTCCTCTCAACCATGTAGCAAGTAAAAAGAGTTGGTGCTAGGAGTAAGGTTATGTGACGTGTGAGCCCAAGGCTTGCCCAAGTTCGTTCCAGCTCATGCAAGTCATGAGAAACAATGGCACAACTTGACTAGCTAACCTGTTCTCTGTATCAGATTTAAGGAAGTTTTATGATGCTATTCTAAGCACACGTAGTAGTTCATTGGAAAGTAATGGGACTTGCTTCCATAAAGGGTCAAGATGCTTGATTAACATGGAGAGTAGGCTAAGGTCTGTCTTCTTTTGCTCCACTAAATGCCTGTCTTTTACAACTTCATGCCTAAATGCCTTTCTTTTACAACTTCAAAAGGGAGAAAATTCCACCACGTTTCCAAGACAGTTTCTTACACTGTGGAATTTCTCTTTCAGCCAGGCAGGTCTTCCTGAAGATTAGCCAAAATACTTTTAAACCATTACTTCTTATACTATCACAGACGGAACAATTCACAGAAGTGAACAGAATGAACAATTATTTGTTCTCTTTCTCCCCCAATGAAGCCTGTTAACTTTTTTCCACACCTCCAAGCCTTTTCTCGGATCTTGTTCCATAGCTAAACATACCAAGGTCCTTCAAGCAGCTGAAGAAGGAGGAGAGGACAGAGGGTGAAGAAAGAGCTGTGAATGGAGGGAGACACCTTCCCCCCCTCCTCTGGACCCTCTGGGAAACACAACAAACCTACTGCACCTGGAACTGGGTATGGAGAGTGCAGCTGAATGAGACATAGCTGAGGAAGTATTGCATCCACCTTGATACCTGCCCATAAAAAGCAAGTGCAGAGTGAGAAACTAGGGTGATAGTCATGGTTTCCAGGAACTTTTCTCATTGTGAGACTTTTGCGGGTGAGCTGAGCGTTTGTCTGGACCCTGGGTGAGAACCCAGGGGGCTGAGAAGGAATGTCTGAAGGAAAATGAATTGATACTGATTGAGATATATCAGTAACTTTGTTTTAATGTGATGTTTTAACATGTAACTGTGCATTTGTAATATTTTGTTTAAGATGTCTGTTGTTGCTTCAGTTTTCTGTACGTCACTTGGAGATACTTTTAATATATTAAGCGGTATGGAAAGTAAATAAACAATCAAAATAAGCAATCAACTTTCCCCAGTATGACCTGCCTTTCATATTCTCTCTTACCCATGTGGCTCTCTTAAATCATTTTCCACATTTTTGAACAGTGTTGCCCAGAACAAAGCCCCATGTACAAATTACCACAGTACTAAACAAGGTGGTGTTATTTTTTACTACCTGAGTCTTGGATTGGATGCTTTTAAATGGTACAGGTCTTTTTGTATGTAGCATTGTTATGAAGAAAGGGATGGAGGGAGAAACGAGAGGATCCACAATACAGAGTTGCAAAGGCAGTCTTGGTAACTTACCTCAGACATGTTGACACGCCCTTCCAGAAAGGAACAGTCAGCGGCATTGTGGGTACAAATATGACGATATTTACACCAATGGCAAGGGAAGAATCCATTCACACAGGACAGGCAACTGCAAGAAAAAGAGGTCAAATCAGCATAACTATTTCTGGAAGTATCCCGTGTAACAATTCAATACTTCGTTGCTGTTGCTGCTTAAGATACAGGATCCCCAAAGTTCCATGTACAATAAATATTGAGATCATTTATCCCCAGGTCCAGTGCAATGTTTCATGAGCAAGACGGAGGCAGGGACAGCTTAACAGTACATGGGAACACTAGACAAAGATGAGAAATGAAAAGTTTGCATTGTCCAACACAGTTGGAGAGAAGGTTTTACAAAGCTGAAGAGTGGATTTGCAAATATTTGGATATGGACATACCGTACCATAAGCATTATGAAGCCCAGAATCATACAGCACCCAACTGTATTTGGTTTTTTTCAGCAAAACGTTTAGGATGAGCCACAATGTGGAGCCAGGAGGGTGCAGGGTAGACTAGAATCTTGTGGGACTAGAACTCCCAGATCCACCAACTGGAGCCAGGTACAAAGCATGCACACTTAGGACTAGAGAAGCCCGAGCCCAGAAATTTGTTCCGAGTACCATAAACAAACACACTTCCTACACACAAATTGTTACTATTGTTAAACAATGGTGAGTCAGAAACCTTCAAATCACACGGAATTCTACCAGAAGAGCCTGTACTACCTTCTGCTCACCCCTGCCTTAGAGTCACAGTGAGGAACTGAGAGAAATGTCAAAGATTTGAATGTCCCCTACTGGGTCATCCATGTCATACCCTGCAGCACTGTCTCCTCAGCACCATGCAGCTGAGGTCACTATTGAATCAAAGATGAGAGCATCCCTAGGACTGCGACACCGCCTCCTACGCCTGCATAAACAGAACGTTACAAACGTCACAGCTTAATGCTCTCATTCCTTAATCCCTGTGCCAACCGCCTTCTCCTCCTCCCACATTAGGCCCCATAATGCATTCCATGTGGTCAAGTGTGCACCCCCTGTGACCTCTCCTCCTAACTTGGCAACGCCAGGATCCTTTCCCCGCCATCCATTTGCATGTGGGTTGAATCGCAGACTTTGTGAGCTTTATTTTTGGATTCATGAAAGGCAATTTTAATGAACAGAAGGAAAAACAAAAGTCCTCCATTGCGGGAAGCAAAATCCTTGAGTCTTAAAGTCGAGTAATTCATAGGAAATTTATACAGCGAGCAAACGCTTGAGTCAGATTAACATTTTGGGACTGTAAATGTCTTTCATATGCTTATGCAGCCACATACTGCAACTCCCTTCTTTTACTTCCTCTCCTACCCACTCACACTGTTTGTGTGCGTATCATGTTCCTCCCTTCCCTATGGTCACAATTTTGATCCATGCATTTTCCTGGTGTTCTGATACATACAGTCTTCTCCTTCAATGTCTTGTTTATCTCCCATTTTCTCTAGTTTCTGACCTTGAACATCATTTCCTCAGTTCTTAAGGTCCTGCTCAGCAAATACTAAGAAGGGCCACGTTTTGAACTGTGCAGCATTTGAAGCACCAGCATCATTGGCTATGTCAGCTGAGACACAAGTTAGCAGCAATCTAACCAACCCCCTTTTCTCCAACATGGAACAGCAAGGCAACTTTTGGCAAAGTCTTCTCCTTAGGGGCTCCAGCTGTTCACACTGGAGAAGTTGGATTCAGGAGCTATTCCATTTTCTGTTGTATAGAGACAAACAGAGATTTCACTACTTAGCTATTAAGGCAAAAATAGTCTTCTTCCTGATTGTGGTGGGAGAAGATTTTGCAGCTAAGCCCAAAACAACCTCGTCTCTCCCTCTCTCACACAAAAACAAGAGAGACAGACAGACAGACAGACAGACTCTCCCTCCCTTATTGGGGCATTCTCCTTCCTCTTTCAATAAGCCTTCTAAGTGAAGATTTTTATCTGTATTTTGCTCTGTATTGGATATGAAATAGTTTTTTATATATGCAATTGTTTTAACTGCTCCAATACATGCAATTTGTTTCATACATGCTTCTACTGCACTGTGAAATTGCTTCAAGATACTTAATAAGAAGCGATTCATAAATGAAATGAAATAACAGCAACAACAAATGTGATTACAATTGTGTGAAGGGGGGGGTAGTTAAGGCCACACTAGCTGTCCCTGTCCCTTTGCTGTATCGTCATCACATAGTCTCACCGCCTTCCACAATACGTAGTGGGGGAACTTTATTACCTCACTGCTCATCCCTAACTCTAGACCACTCATGAACAAGTGATAGAGCACAGCTCACAATACCAACCCTTGGAAGGCTTCACTTCTAATACCCCCTCCACTGAGAGACATCTTCCTGTTTACTCCTACTCTTCCTGTTCCTTAACCAGTTACTGTCCATTAAGAGGACCCCTCCTCTTCTCCCATGACTGCTAAGCTTAGCAAGGAGCCTTTGGTGAGGGGCTTTATCACAAGCTTTTGGAAAGTCTAACTATGCAGTCTTGACCGGATCACCTCTATCTGTATGCTTGCTGAAACTCTCCCAAATAACTCTTAAAGGTCAGTGTGGCAGGACTTACCCTTGAAGAAGTCATGCTGGATTTGTTTCAGTAAGACCTGTTCTTCTATATACTTGTTAATTCTATCATTCCATCAGTTTTTGTGGAACAGATGCTAAGCTAATTGGCCTGCAGCTTCCAGGATCCCTTTCGCGCTGTGGACACTGTTCCCAGTCGGTTCGACAACAGTTGCAGGTCCTGGACCCCATTTAAAATTAAATCCAAGGTCACCAGCCTCCCTCTGATTGCTTCCATGACCCACTGTTCTAGGGCACAGTCACTCAGGATAGCTAGACAGGTTTCCTCTTTGTTATAACAACAAAATAATAACTAGGAGACTGCTTCTCCTGACTGCAACTCAGCCCACAGCTAATGTGCTCAGTCCACTTTATGTAGCTTTGCGGTGGTGAAATCAGTATGAGTTGAATTGCCAATTGTGCATGTAGCAAGCACAGCTCTGATCAAACATGCACACCACACTTGCTTGTGTCACCAACCTGGTTGTGCGAAGCCTAGAAAAGCAGGTATGTGATACTCTTGTAGCACCAATAAAAAGCAGCAGCACACTTTTCCCGGATCTACTTCTGGGACCTCAGTGACCCAATAACTTCTTGCTCTAGAGTTTCATGCTCTATTAACTCCTCATGGCAACTTCTCATAGCCTAACACAGATAAAGAATTAATAGGCTGCTTGCTGGAAATCATTTCCATGTTTCATTCACATCTTCACTTCAAAAAAAAAAAAAAAAAAAAAAAAGCCATTTTAGTGGTACACACAAATAAATGTATTGAGACACTCCTAATGCAATCCATGTATATGAAACGGATATGCTTATCACCAGAGAAAAATATCAGAATAACTGGACTATTTGAGGACAGACCATAGCACAAAGGAAGAGCACATACTTAAAATGCAGAAAGAGCCCAAAGATTTTAGGTGATGGGAATGACCTCTGGAGAGCTGGAGTACAGTATGTTGGGCTAGATGGTGAACACGTCTGTCTTGGTACGAGGCAACTCCTTGCATTTCTATTATCAACTCAAGTTGCATCATTTTGAATAAAGACTGTCATTGCCTGGTTTAGCAGGCAAGTCAAAAAGAGTAAACATGGAAAAAGAGTGAACCATCCAACTCTGGGGCAAGAGATGAACAGTAATTAGAAAAGGCTGGATCTATGTCTCACATATACTTTATTTATTTTGGTTAATCCATACCCCTCCTTTCCATTCAGAACTACCCAAGAACCTAGTGCTTTCTCCCAGTGTTAAACCCAATGCATAGTCCCTCGATTAAGCATCAGACCAGTAGGGAAATCTGAAGCAGCCAGAAAACAAGCTTCATGTCACCCATGAGAACAGAAATCTATGGTGAGGATCAGGCAAGGATAACAGAGACAAAACTTTAAAGTTAAGTTTCAACTGGCAGTGTCCTGAACAATGAAAAATACCTATGGGGTACCTAGCATTATGCCATATCATATCAAAGCTACTGATCTTAATGCCAAGATTCTGTTAGTATCACTGGAATTCTCACATTCTTTGCAGGGAAAGAGGTGGCTACTTGTTCACCTAAAATATGAATAACATATTCATCACACATTCAACTCTGCATGCTACTGCCTCACGGAAGGATTAACATGCAACTTTAATACTATATCTGGAGATCTCCACAAGAACTGGCAACAATCCTTGGAATCATTCAATTTATCTTGGTGTTGAGGGGGGAAAAAGATAATCATAAACTGCTTTGGTGGGCATGCTACTTTAGAAACACTATATAATAAACAGGGTTATATCCAGCCAAGTTTTACTCAGAGCAAACCCATTTAAATTAATGAAGCTAAGTTAGTCATGTCTATTAACATCAATGGGTAGGGCTAGCATGGACTACAATCCATAATAAAGAAATAATTGTACCCATGTGGTTGGGCTTAATGCAATCGTGGTCCTCATGTGGTTGAGAGGGTAATCATATGAAAATGCATCACCCAGCACCAAAATGATCTCAACCCTGTCATACCCTTTAGTCAACAAGACTGAATAATTCTAGGTGAAAAACAGGATATATCCTACTGATAAGAAGAAAGATGCAGTCAACTCTTTCATATACAGAGGTAATTAGACTTCAGAGCTATATTCCCATCTTTGAAATGATGAAGAGAAGCTCTTTCTGTTGGGGCTCTCTCATTAAGCAGACAGTAGTCCTATGCAGGTACCACTGCTGCACCAATTAATATTTGTCATTTGTTCTGAAAGTTTATCATTATATTTTAAAATAAATGTAAAAACAAACAAACTTGGAGCACAGCATGCCTCTGCTCAAAGGAAAACCAACTTTGAGCTCAGTTAATCTCCTCAAAGGGATCCAGTGAGATCCAGCGCACAATAAGAAGGCAGGCTCTTCAGTTTTCTGTTATGAGACTAACTTGTTTCAGCCAAGGCTTTACAGCCTGTTCGAGGGGTTTATCCCCTATATCCATATGTCATTGCTGTCTGTTTATGTTTCAGTGGCAGGTTGTTTTGCAGCATGATACCATCTGCTCCAAGACTCTCTCTTCCTCGGGTGAGCACAGTTTACTCTCATTACTTGCGGGCTAAACATTGTTCTTGATGGCGGAAACAGGAAATGCCCTTTCCCACAATACACTAAACGCTAGAGGAGAAAATGCACCCCCGTTCAAACTTGGTTTGTCAAAATAGGCTGAAACCCATGCTTGCTTGAAACGACAATAAACACATAAGTGCAGGTACAATCCGCAGATCATTCAACACTGGTTTCCATAAGGATTTCATCACTTGTGTCTCTGACAGGCAAGCAAGGCCAGAATCTGAATGAACCTTACAGTTACAGTAACAAGGTGCAAATTAATGAGCAGCAAAAGCTGGGGAGGGTACCACACTGGCTAATCTCATCCCTTGATGCTGCTGCCTGGTAAAGCAACACACTCACTGAAATAGACATGTTCAAAGAATGTGGGAAGGAGTTCTCCACACATACCAATGCATGTGCTGGGTGCTCCTCCATGCTTAGAGGGGCCCTAATGTGGCCAGGGTACCTTCTCACACAGATAACTCTTTAAATATACCCAGAACATATGGGCATTGATTGGGGAAGCATGGCTGTATAACCCCCTTTGTGTCTTTTTCAATGCATGGCAGGGCCTTATAAACCACCCATTATGAACTCCGGAGCAGAGCTATCCAGATGGAGGACTTGTGCCAGCACATCTTCTGCTGAGCTGGGATGAAGGACTTCAGTCAGCACAGCCTCAACTAAGCTGAGACTCAGACAGACATTTGTCCATTATAAACAAGGGTAAGAAAAGCCTTCTGGATCAGGCCAATGGAATCCTATTCTCAGAGTGGCCACCCAAGATGCCTGTGGGAAACTCTCAAGAAATACCCAAACACAAGAACACTCCCCACCTCCACCCTACAGCCTCCTGGAACTAGTATGCCCCCCAACCATAGAGAGAGAGTATAGTCATCATGGCCAGAAGCTGTGTACTCTGTTAACAGTAGCCAGTAACCCAGCTGATCCTGACAAATCTTGGGTTTGGATTGCTCCCTAAGAATCCCAAGCTAAACAAAGGGCTCGTGAGGTTTTATTGGCCAGACAAATCTAAACTGAAGCAGGGTTTTGCACCTCAGTCACAAAATGGTACTCGAGGTCATGATTGAATTGTTTGTTTGGATTGTGAGCTGCATAGACAAGCTGTTTTAATTTCCACTTTTAATTGACTATTATATCTCAGATGCTCTATAAACAACAACAATGACAGCAGCACCTTTAGAGCTTTGGGGCCTATATTTTGAATCAATTAGGGCCACTTTTGTTTCTTTCCATTCTGCCATCATTAAACAGGTTTCATAGCATTGGAAATTGCCCTCCACGGATCCGGAATGTTGCAAATTAATGATTCTTCATCCTCGCACCAACCCAAGGACAGGTTAATGTAATTTGGCACTGTTCCAAACATGAGTGGTTTCTTTGGAGCAGCGCTGTAGAAATAGTCCAAACTCCCAAAGCTTCATGGGATTTTTTTGGGAAAGCGGAGGATATGATGCCATCTAGTGGGAATGAGTGTTAACAAATAAAGGGAAAGACGCATCATTTACAAAATTATGATGTTGCAAACATAGCTTCCATGGGCATTCTGGGAGAAACAGATAAAAAGAAGTAGCAGTTAAAAGGTTCAAATTATGTATCTTTCATGAAAAAGAACTTAAACTAGCAGGATCTCCTCTCAAAATACCATTCCTGTTCATTACAGGTTCAAGATCTTCAGAAGCTAACTATTCCTACAACTGTGAGGAGAGGGCCACTTAAGGAAGAAGCAGTAGACTGGTAACTTCTGTAGGTGCTGTGGGATGTTTGCTCCTTAAAAGTCCTGCCGTGGACTCTGCCTCTTTGGAGCTGGGTGTTTGTTTGTTTTTTGCAGAAGGAATTACTGCACACTGGTAGTTACAACGTGCTCTGGTTTGCAAAAGCTTTTTTGACCCACTAACCTCAATTACACAGTTGGGACACGGACACAGAGTATCCTGTCATACTGCAACTGCTTTGTTCGGTCTACTTTACTTCCCAGCACAGTTTTGGCTTCCTCTGCCATCTAGGTGATTCCTGAATTGCTCTAGAGTCCCTCACAAAATCATTCCATCTGCTTTATGGCTCTAAACTATATGTGGAGTCTAGAAAACTGCTTCTTGGGCACCTGATCCTATACATGTTTCTTTCTTCACATTCTCCTGTCCTCCCTTTTGCTGCTCATTAATTTGCATCTCATTTCAGTGCCTGTTAGAAATGGCCCCCATCAATTTTCATTTGTCTACCAAATGCAAAGAGCACATCTCCATGGTATCATTCAGGTTCCAAGTATCACATTGCAACTGAGAACACAAGAAGAGTCCAACCTTTTTCTCCAAGGCTTACTTGCATAGACAGTAAGGAAAATGGCTGTGGAGGCCGTAGTCATCTGACAATTGCCCCATGCAACAATATGGGTGAGCATGTAGACTGACTCAATGGGAATTATAGAGGTTGCATGCACTGAAACCAAGTTTGTCAACAGATGAAAGGATTTCCAAGCACCTGCTGTTTCTAAGCATCTTCATCGATAAATTTTAATAAAATCCCAGGTTTTTGCACAAACTTATTGTAGGAAGTATAAAACAATCAACAGTTGTGCAAACAAAAGCTACCACCCAGTGTTGAAAGCAGTCCCCTCCCCCCTAGAAAAACAGGTGCTGGTACTCACCATGAAGTTGTTACAGTAAGTTCCACAACAACAAAAAAGAGGTGCAGGTACTGCATACCCTTCAGTACCCCATAAAAAGCACTGGTTGAAAGAAAAGTATATTCAGTACTGATTTTTGTTCCATGTTATAATGGACCTAACCAAGACCGAAACAGCCTCAGAAAATACACAAGTGTGCCCTTAATTCACAGTCTCTAACTAAAGCTTGAGCCCCAGTTGAAACAGTGCATTTAGAGCGTCATCTTAAACATGTCAACTCAATGACTTCAATGGGACTTACTGCCTAGTGTAGGGTTGCAGCTCCAACTGCCTAAAGAAGAGGCATATACCCTCGAAGCAGGAAATCTTTTAAGCTAAGGCTACAGCGAACATTTACATTATCCAACAAACGGCAAGTGATACTGTGAAGTTAGCAGCATCTCACAACTTAACCACTGACCATTTTGCAAGCACAACTCTGTGGCCACTCAGTGAAAGAATTCTGAAGTCAAAGGAAATAGCCCATCTAGGGCAGGATGCTTTGGACATAGTCCTAGGTTAGCTTCCAGCTTCCCTGCTTCTGTATCTTGTGGAGCTGCCACTACTGCCACCACCACCTCCCCCTCCCCATGTGCCTCTCTTACATTTATATTCCTATGGCCTGGAAAAGAACCCTTATCTTCAGCTTTAGAAGCTGAGAGCACTTCAGTGCTCTGGTGGGGAGTATGAACAAAACAGGAATCCACAGGGGCGAGATAAGCCAGGAGAAGTCTAAGCAAGAAAACAAGCAGAGGGAAGGAAGTAAAATGGGAGAGGGAGGGGATGCAGAAAGCTTTGAAAGCTGACTTGGAAGAAAGAATGAGGACACAAGAGGAAGGTAAGAGCACTGGGGGAATAATATGAGTATTTTACATAAGCAATATAAGCAATTTTCGGTTCTGTCGTATTGGGTGCTACAAAGACTCTGTGAAGGGGCGAGGGAGCAGTGCGTTGCCTGAAGCAACATATCTATATACAAGCCAAGCCAGAGAAGGAAAAAATTCAGAGAGGAAAGGGGCAAGTACTTTTACAAGCATATGTTAAACACGACAGCTGTGCTGGAAAGGAAAATTACATACATGATGCATACTGATGGGAAAAGCATCTGCATAGATGGCTCTGCTGTAGAGGGTTTTAAGGATCTCCAGCGCTTCCTTTAAGACTATTTTTCCGTAGCGTTTCATTATACCTTACATGTGGCACTGTAGGACCATTTTGGATACTGCCTTGGGATATTTTTAGGTACTTATGAAACAATAACTATCATTGTATTTTCTTCTATTAATTTTCATAGATGGAGGATGAAAGGTCTGATGAAGCCTTAATTAGTGCCAGGAACTAGCAGCAGGAACTGGTAGCATAATTAGCATGCATTTCATTCCCCCCCTGCCCCCCCCCCCGGATGTCCAAGATGCTGTCCCAGTTGATGTGAGAATATAGATAGTTCTCCTTATCTTTGCTGGGGATTTGTCCATCTCTCTAAAAAAACAGGGCAAAATTATGCTGAATATGCTACAGAGTATGGTCCCAGCCAATCTGGAACACCATGTGTGTACTGAGAACATCACCCCCTGAGTATAAACATAAAAGTCATGTGACACATCTTTTATTTTACAGTCATACCTCGGGTTGCGATCACTGCGGGTTGTGCGTTTTCAGGTTACGCACGTGCCAAACCCAGGAGTACCAGAATGGGTTACTTCTGGGTTTTGGCGCTCGCGCATGCACAGAACCAGTAAAACGCTGCAGGTTGCGAACATGCCTCCCACACGGATCACGTATGCAACCCAAGGTTCCACTGTATTTTAATTATTTTTATATTTTATTGATTAAATTTGTATACTGCCCTTCACCCAAAGATCACAAGATGGTTTACACTTTACAACATAAAAGCACAAAAATATATAGCATACTAACAAACAGAAACATGGAGCCCCATGGAGATTTATTATAAGCACAATCTATAAAACAGGGGTATCAGATCTTGCATCATTCAGATATTGAACTACAGTTGCCATCATCCCTTGCTATTGACCATGCTGATGGGAACTGAAGTCCAACAGCACTGCAGGGATTGGAGCAGATTGCCCTCAAGGTCCTTCCAACTCTACAATTCAATGTTTCTATGATTTTGGAGGGCACCATGTTGCTTGCCCCTGCTATAGAGTCACATAACCAAAGCAGTAACAGATTAAAACACAAGCTCCTGTCCCTCTTTTCTTGCCCAATCCTTTACTCCCTCCTCCAAATCCAACACTGTTAGGGCCGAACACTGCTATGCCAGGTATGCTGGGAAATATAGGTTTGTTTTTTCTGAAGTACTAGTGTAGTTTTTCTAGAATGACTTGGCCAATGGGAGCAGCCATCTCACCCCGCCGCATGCAAGAACATTTATGGGAATACAACACTACATTGTGACATGGGATCATTCCCATGAGACATTTGTCCCGAATTTCAAAGGGAGTGCCACTAGAGAAGTCAATCCTTTCCTTGAAACAGTGGCAAAGCCTACTTACTTGTTCAAAAAAGAAAAAAAGGAAAAGCTTGACCCTCTGGTGTTTAGAGGTAAGCCCACCCCACCCCTGAACGTTTTTGGATTTCGCACACACATCCTACACTTGGGGGTGGAGTTGATATTAACCCAATTAAAAATGGAATCTAAATTCTATCCTGCTTAAACATTTACAAGTGACGCATTTCAGACTAGAAGATATTCTTTGTGTTGCTTGTGACCTTTGCCCAGATAGCCATGAAAAATCAGCATAAAAATCTTATATAAGAAGTATGTAAATCGTATGTATGGCTCTAAGATGCCAGTTCATACTAATTTTATGCTCTGATTAAAAAAACAACAACAATATCAGCATTATCTCATCCAGGCAGAGAGGGTTTTTTGTTTTTGGTAGTGGGAGGCTTCAGCAATTGTTATCACAGGACTGGTTTTAAATCATCTTGTTTAGTTGTAAGTTTGTGGGTTTGTCAGCTGAGTTGCATCACTACAAAATCCAAGAGACAGAAAATGAATATCGGCAAGGAGCTTTTCTACTACTCTTTAAAAGTGGTGGAAAACCTAATGGTAACCAAGACATCTTGGGGCAGGGATAGCAAGTTATGTGAACGGTTAAGAAGTCATTATTCACTTGCCAGGAAACCTTGCAAAGCATACCGTGTCTGCCTCTATTTCAAAAGCATTTTTCTTATAAAAATAAATAAATGCAGTAATGTAGCAGGTTTGAGCAGAGACTCAAGAATGTCTTGAGTAGAGATGGGAAGGCCTGGGGGAAAACTGGAAAAATTGGGGGGGGGAGACCCAGGTTTTTTCCTGTTTTTTTTCCAAAGCCGTTTTTCCGGGGGGAAATAGGGGGGAAGGTGTGTGGAATATTCAAACTACATCAAACTGGTTTTTTCAATTTTTCTGGAAAAAAGCGACTTTGGGGGGAAACGGGGGCAGGGGGTTGGGGGAAAAACTGGGTTTCCCCCAATTTTTCTGTCCCCTCCCCCCAGGCCTTCCCATCACTAGTCTTGAGTAGCCCCTTCACCAACTCCTGTTGCTGCCACACAGTCCCCAGTGATGCATGTATTTGGCATTCCTAATAAAAACTTAGTAAGAAAAATCTATTTCATTCAAATGCAGCATCTTCATCCCCACTTCCCCATCCCTAAATTTAGAAACAGTAAGCTACTCTTCTCTTTGGCTAATTTTCCCTGATGTGGTTGCTGGAAATACATACATCCCTATATCCCAACCCACCCCCAGTGGCTATTCTTCCGCTTTCTTGCTTGTTGAATACCACACACACACCCCAATCCCCATATTTATTTCTGTTCCAATACAGGCATGGCCAAATGGGCAGCCTACAGGTCGCACCCAGCTCTGCACTTCCCAGAGCCAGATGAAAAGTGGCGCACGAGGAACTTCATGGGCTGATTCCTTCTTGGAAGCACCACTCCCTGATCAACTTCTCTTGGAAAGCTGTTGTTTCCAATTCTGGCAGTGCCCCTCCTAAGGGAAAACGAAAGGCAACCCCATGGGACTCCACTGTATCCTCTTTCATTTTGCACCATTCTCGGGTTGCACCTAAGCCCCTCACCATGTGTATCATAGTTTTGGCTTGGGTGGGGACATTCTGAGCCTCCTTCCCAGTAAGTACTGGACACAACAACATACCGGTAATTGTGATGGGCTGCCACATAGGGCTGCCCTGCCCTGCACCTTCTTTTTCATGCAGCTGGCACGAGAAGTGAACAGCTTACCCCAAAAAGGCAGTTGAGGCACACAAGGGAACCCTATAAGGGACAGTGTATACATGTGGTTTTTAAAAAATACCACCAGCACAGTATTTAAATAGAACATTTCCAATGTCTCCACATTTTTCTGGCTATGTGCCAAAAGCACACATTTGAAGTGCCTAAAGGAAACAAAATATGGCTTAACTCCTCCAAAGTATCTGCACATGAAGTGCTAGAGACTGACCACCCTTAGAGACCCGATATTAGGCTCTGGCAGTTGCTCTGTTTCTATAAGCTCATATTAGATACAGCCCTGTATTCATACTGATTAATTCTTCCTCCTGCAAATCTAGTTATGTGAGCTCTGAGGATTTCTCTTTTCAGACGCACCTCTCCCAGGACATAGTGTATTTATAGTCTCTTGTTTCTTTTCTTCCTGGGACCCCAGCCTCCACCGCAAAACATCTTTCTCATCTGCCTTCCTAGCTGGAGAGCACAGCTAGTCTTTAGCAAGGTTGATAAAAGACACGAAGCTTAAAGTTCCTTTATCTACAAAGAGGACTCTGTTTCCTGGAGGACACTCTGAAGATGAAGCTTAAGCCTTTAACAAAGAGGATCACTACACCTGTGCATTCAGATTCTGGACAAGATGTGATTGAACCAGAGCATCAGAACCCAACTGGATCCTCTTTAAGCTGCCTTCAGTAACCACAAAGTTATCTCCATTGGAAGCACTTACAGGAGGACAAAACCATCACGATTTATTTCCCTGAAGATCAGGCTATATTCCCACCCACAAAACAGAATAGTTTGGTGAAGACAAGAGCAACTGTATGGTTGCTTAGTATCTCTGCCATCCCAGCTGTATTATTGTCCTGCAAACTATAGACCAAACAGGGACCGAAACAAACAAATCATGTGATAGCATATGATCAACTTTCTACATGATATGGTGGGAAAGAGAAATCTAATCAAAGTGGGGGTTGCAGAAGATCCTGACATCTCCATAAGCACAAGCAAACTCTGCACACTTCTGTAGATGCTAAAGGATGAAAATGTGTTTGAAAGAAACACAGGCATACATAGCAAATAGTCTTAGGACATTCTACAGTGCCAGAACTTAGTCTTACTTTTCTGACTAACAGCTGTCGTTTAACAGGCAACTTTTGTTTGTCATTTGCTTTAACAGTTTTCAATATTGTATTTTTAAATTGTGGTAACCCGTTCTGGAACCTCCTGTTGGAATGGTGGGCAAGAAATTGAAATCATCATCACCATCATCATTATCATAGCAGCAGCAACATCAGAGAAACTTGGTTGCATCTAATCAAGCAGCATCTAATAGTTACGGCTTCATCACACAGGGCGGGGGGAATTCATAACAGGCTTTGCAAAAACATCTTGTGTGCCAAACCATGCTTAAAATCAGACAGCTGGTTTCTCTTTTTCCAGGTTTTTAACACACAGCTAGATCATTTCCTACAAGCTCCCTACATGTAGCAAAGGTCTGGCCTTGACAAACGTCTTGTGGGGTAACCGTGTCACAACAGGCAACAAGCCTTTGGTGGGAACTGGATAATCTGTATTTAGAGGTGCGATAGGAGTCTAATTCCTACCACCATGACAATTCCTCTTTACTGAAAGCACAATGCAAGACATGAGAGCTGTTCCACCTCCACCTCTATTTTTTCAGCATATAGAAAATATTGACAAGCTCAACACATAGCACCACACTGGGGGGGGGGGGGTAACCAAAGTGTAACCCTGTCCTCGATTCATGAGGTACTTAGCAAGAAGGACTCAAAGCTTCCCCATTTCCCTTGACTAATAGCTAGAGCAGGTTTCCCCCCCTCCAAACGTGACATAGTTACTGTAAACCTCTCTTCCCTACATCAGTATTCTCCCCTTTTCAGAAGGTATGCTGGAAATCAGAATTGGATATATAATAACAAAACTCCATGGTGTTTTAATCCAGTTGGCCATGTTTAAAAAGGTTTGGAAGTGAAAAGTCATAATTTTATCCAGCAGGAGATGCTAACAGTAGCCTGGTTCACACATAATACTAAAACATGTGCTTAGCATTTAACTATGGTCAGGGATAATGTGAATTGTAGCCCCAAAACAGCTGGAGGCCAAAGGTCAGGAAACACTGGCCTACAGCCACCCATCATCCCATTCTACTGGACATGTAAGCTGTGGCTGATGGCAGTTGTAGTCCGCAACATCTGGAGGGCATCATATTGGCAACTCCTGTTCTATGAGATCTAATAGACTATTTTCTCCTCTACAGCTCACTACAATATCTAAAACCAACAAAAGAACACCCTTCTAATTGTTCCACTGTGCTACATCCGATACAGACTAGCATTCTCAGGCACTGACCCTGTGTCCCAAGAGCTTTTAGAGTTTTGTTGGAATCAGTTTTGGGGAATCTTCCACAGAACCTGCTACATTCCTTTAAGTTGCCGGCAGTCCTGTGAAATATACAAGGAACCCATGTCTTCCAAAATATGAGAGAGAGAGAGAGAGAGAGAGAGAGAGAGAGAGGCAGGCCACTTGATACACAGTGCAAGCAGCCAGTTTTTGAAAGCTATTTACCTTGCAAACACTTGGAGGCTTGGGAGGACTGATGAATACATACTAGGCCAATTCTTCAGCTGGTGCCAGCTAACAGTGCCAGCTTTCTCCAAATTAGACATTTGGATGGTTCTGATTTTTCTGATTCCCTTTAATCATTTGAACATCACTTATAAAACATTCAGTCTTGAGCAGAGAAGTGATTTGATAACGTTCCTGCACCTGGCTGCCCAGATAATAAAAGTTAAACACAATGCCCAGTGATCAGAAAACTCCACAGAAAGAACATTAGCCTCATTGAGAGGCAAATTGCTCTTGATCCCGATCTCAAAAGTCTACTAAACGCAAAAGATACCCACTGAGTTGGCCTGCCCATAAACAATGTTTAAATGTAGCGTATCATCTTGCATACTGTCATGTTTCTTGGCAAAAGAAAGAATTCTGACATGTGGGAACTACATTTTAAAATGCTTTATAACTTCTTGACCCTTAAATTTTATTTATGATTGATTTCAAATATTTTTAAAACTTCTATCCTGCCCAGGGTGGGTGGGGGGATTCAAAGCGGCTTACAGAAGTAGCATATACACAAAACCCACACCAAAATCTATAAAATGTATTAAATAGACTTAAAAATAACTAATTTACCAAACATCATTAAAAAAAACCCACCAGCAACTAATAAATCAAAACAAAGAAACTAAAGTGAGCACACAGAGACAGAAATATTCAACAAATGCGGGAGGCTGCTTTATACAGTCAGGCCACTGGTCCATACAGTTCAGTATTGCCTACACTTAACAGCAGGCTTCCAGGACGCCCCACCACTATGCAAATAAGTGATCAAACAGAAATGTTCGTGTTAATTTATGTTTCCATTTACGTGCACGTTGGTGCTATTGCTTTCTTACATTATCCATTTTGTCAGTACTTAATTGAAAACCTCAATAAACAAATATTCTAAAAAAGAAACGGAACAAACTAACCTGTCAGTAACCGACATGCCAGAAGTCATGGGGACCCCAGGGGTTCTGTCAAAGACACTGAAAAGCTACCTTTTAGAAACTAAACCTCACGAATAATGGTTTTGCAGCAGCGGGCCAAAAAGGTGGCCGCTTAAGTGCTAACGTGACCAACAGGAAAGTGGCCGCGTCAAAACATATCCAAGAAACATGTAGCACTGGTAGGTCACAGACAAAGACCAATCTGCAACTGCTGCCTGGTGCGCCTTTAATACCCACAGAGCCTACACAAATATAGATATATATACAGACAGGCAGTCACATGGCTATTCATGAAGGGTAAGTCTTTTAATGGTTATCAACCATGGCGACTGTTATGCCTGTGATTCTAGCTGCTGAGGACAAGCAACAGAAGAGTGCTGTTGCCTTGATGCTACATTAGCAAGCACTCAGATACATCTGGATGGCCGCTGTTTGAAGCACAACGATGGACTGGATGACCTTTGGCCCAGTTAACCACAGTTCTGCTTACGTTCCCCACTCTGTATGTATAGCACTAGTTATTGCCTGACAGATAATGAATTGGTCACTGAAAATGTGAGGCATAATATCACTTAGAATCTGATTTTCCTCCACAAGCCTCCTTTTAGAGATGAGGCCAGACCCTACATTCCTCAGCTTGGAAAACAGGCTAGTACGTGTGCATAGTTTAGAAGCCTAGCCAAGATTAACATAGTTTTTTGGGGGGGGGAGAGAAGTTAAGGCTAAAGAAACAGAGCATCTTGTTTGGGTTTTTAGAAAATGTTACAAAAAGACACTACTGGCATTAGTAGGCAACTGTGCTTGGAAAGACACAGGAAGAGTTTTGCTTAAGCAATTCACTTAGCAACAGGCATGGGGAATTATTTGCAGGCAAGTGCAGTTCCAATTGGATTGCTAACTGGTTGCATCTAGTACATGGTGACTAATATTTCTTTTTTCCATGACTGGTCTTTGTGAAGACCTTTAAACCCCAAAGATAGCAAGGCAAGAAGGAAACAAAGCAAAAAACCTGATTATAAACAACCACTGTCATCAATAGCTCTAAAATGATTTTATAAATATTAATACAACCATAATTTGCTTTTTAAAATAATTCATCTAAAATTAAAATTCAACCTGGCTATAAATCAGCCTCAGTTCCTGCTTAACTGCAGGTTATTCTGCTTTTTATGTTCTGCATACATTACATTTAAAAAAGAATGTCTCATCATGCTTAGCCTGCAATGTTCTAGTTTAAAGAGACAACTTTTGGTTTTTTAAAACCTCATTTACTTTTTTATTTGGTATTTGTGCCAAACAGTGGTATATACCAGGCATATGTATTGGCTCTGAGTGTACCTCGAATTGTGAGGTGATTTTTTCAGTTTCTTAAAAAAAAAAGGAGGTAAAATCACCTAGCTGCACAATAGCCCTTATTTGTCTGAACTCTGGCAAGTTTTTTTTTTTACCAAGGGAAACTTCTCTCATATGTCCCCCTGACTGTCCAGCAACAAAATTAGGGAAGGGAATGTGATTTCTATATCCCCACCTCAAAACAGTCAGCCCTTGTAGGAGAACCACTGTGCCTATTTTTCTGAAATTTGGCACACATCATTCCCTCAGAAGGGGCAGCTATGACAACAAATTGAATCCAGTTCTGGCAGAAAATATAGAAGTTAGAGACCTTTCCATTTTTAAGAAAAAAACTCTTTAAAGGTTCCCAGAAAGCAAACACACAAAACACTGGCTGGATCTCCCTGAAATTTGGCAGGCTTAACCCACCCTAGAAAGGCTCCATTTTCCTGCAAATTTCACCAACTTATGTGAAAAGGAAAGGAAAGATTATGACTTCTGTTTAGATCCTGCATTTTAGCCAATGTGGGTGAAAGAGAGCTTCAGATTTAACAGGTCAGACGTGAACCTGAACACCAAATTGAACTGGAACCCTGCCTGTGCCAAAACTTATCCAACTGTCAAGATCGAACAAACATGAAAGACTGAGTAAGAAATCTCTCCTTCGAAGAAAACCAAGGTAAGAAAACCTTGGTAAGGCAGAAAATCTAGCTCAAGAGAATCCTTGCCTCCTCTCTTCCCCCCATCCCCCAGGTGCCACAATCTGCTCTCTGAAGGAACGGCAGGTGGGAATAATTTCCCAGCAGCAGACTTGGCATCTCCTCCGTGTCAGAAAGGGCCTTGATGGGACTTTCCTTTGTGCATATTACAGACTCTGTTGCCCGGATCAGAGTCCTGACTGCTCCAACCTGCTGTCCAACTTTTATACCCTAGACTAGAGCATGCTCCTGGATAAGAGCATCTTCCCAGCAGACAAGTCTAGGCAGGCCCCCGCAGGCTCTCTTCCTCCCCCCCCCCCCCGCCTTTCCTGACAGATATTTCACCAGCAGGCCTCAATATTGAAATAGCAGGTTTCACTTCTGGTATCTTGGCACCTTTTGGGATTCTTCCGTCTCCTGGCTGCTCCTTCCTTTTTAAAGTTTAAAGAATTCATCTTGTGTGAAGAGCTGCCTTTGAAGCCATTTTATGCAGAATAGCTTCAGGCTACCCCTTCTAATTGTTTGATTATTATTTTCTCCTGCCCATTAATCTTCCCAACCTATCGTACTGTAACTGTATGACTAGAATTATAGGTTACTCAGTAATCTGAACTTCAACATTAAATTCCAATGTAATGCTAAATCATAACAAGCCTCAGCAAACCCCGGATTCCTGCACTACCCCCCTTCTCTGGAGCCTGGAAGCTTTTGCTTCAATTTTTTTACAACCAATTGCTGCTTGTGTCACCGGCATCCAGACAAACTGTGGTTAAATATAACTATGGTTTGCTGAAACAAGCCAAGTTCAAACCACAGTTTATGAGGCTGACTTATTTCAACTAACCATAGATAAAATAAACCACAGTTTGGGATTTATGCAATAACTAAACTGTCAAGAAAGCGTAAGAAAATTCCCATCTCCTCCGCACAGTCACACCAGAGAATGGGAGAACACATAAGCACAAAGCTAACTGAAACTTAATTCTCATAACACTATAACCATGGATAGGAAACCCGGGTGTGATGGAGGATGGCCACATATGGTTCACTAGTCCTCCCCATTACACCTGTGATGCCATTTTCTCCAAACCACTACATTTGAACACAGCCCAAGGATCAGTCAAGTAATTTAGCAAGCCTACAAAGTCACATTTAAAGTATAGGATGTTTTAGCTCTTTAACATATGCTCTCTGGGGAGGGGCACATCAAAACCACCTTAATCTGTACTTAACCTGCACTCCTATCTGGAAAACAAAAAAGCAATACCAAAACACCTAAGTGGTTAAGATTGTATTTATTGCCCTTCTGGTTATCTCCCTGGATGGCCTATATTCAAGAAATAGTCTGAATACACAATATTGCTACCCCCCACTCTCTCCTCCTCTCTTTTCCTCTCCTCTATCACACTCTTCCCCCTACTGTGCATTCTCTGTGTGGGATTTAAATGGGCACACCCCTCACCCCCAGCCAGTTACTGAGCTAGCTGGTAAGCACACGATGCCTGTGCGTGAAGTCATCAGCATGCGCCAGCACCCACAGTCAGCCCAACCCACCCCTGGTTGGGAGCAAGGAGGGCCATCTCATACATGGTTTAGGGCAGGGGTCAGCAACCTTTTTCAGCCGTGGGCTGGTCCACCATCCCTCAGACCATGTGGGGGGCTGGACTATTTTTTTTGGGGGGGTGGAGGATGAACAAATTCCTATGCCCCAGAAATAACCCCCCAGAGATGCATTTTAAATAAAAGGACACATTCTACTCATGTAGATTCCCGGACCGTCCGTGGGCCAGATTGAGAAGACCCACGGGCCTTAGGTTGCCTACCCCTGGTCAGGATGATTCTCCAAAACAGAAACCCATCTTTCATGCATTTTTCTAAATATTTTATTTAAGGGGAAATAATGAACCATCAACCTAATCTTTCCAGCTGGCTGTTCCCAGACTGGCTTGTGTACTTTGACATGGTGTGGCTTCAGTATAGCCATACCCTCCACTGCCCTAGAGGCTGTAGGACAGGGCTGGGGCTATGAAAGCTACAAACAGGCAACAAAAACCAAATGCGTGAACTGTAGCAGTGTTCGGTAGAAGCGTTCAGACCGGTTACTCAGGCACAGAAAATCCTTCCTTTCAGAGATCATACCACAACCCCATTACGGATGAGATATGGCACCCATAGCATGCAAAGGCACAATGAAAGCAGATGCCAAAAGTAAGGCCTTGTTTATTTCATTTGGAGAAACTCTTAACAAATGCCTTCGGTAACCAGGATCTTCCATTTCACCATTGCAGCCTGGGATCCAGCATCCCCAGCATGCAAATGCTCCCTTCTGGGTAGCACAGACTGTTTTGCCCTATTTAGCTTTCTGTCACAGAAACACTTGATGCCACAGAGGTCGCTTCCTTCTATAGATTGCTGTAAAGCATAAACATTGGGCGATCACAGATTTAGTTTTTATAGTTTTCAATATGAGAAACTGGCTATTATTTTACAGTGAGGCTTATATGAAAATGAGGTTCTAAATTAGAACCTGCTGGGCGCTGATGGGCTGTATTAAAGCTATACATGAGGTTAGGCCTCTAGCAGATGCAGTCAGATCAAACTGTGCTACCAATCATCAATTCACACCTACACAGGAAACATAGGAAGCTGCTTTCTAGCAGGCCAGACACTTTGCTCATCTAGCCCAGTAATGTCTAATCTGAGAGGCAGGGGGTCTCTACGGTCCCTGGAAGAAGTCTTTCGCTCCTACTGTTATTTGATCCTTTCAACTGGAGATACCCAAGTTCTCCTCATGGGTAAGAATTCATAAATAGGGTTCTGCAGGCGAAATTACACTTCCAATTGGCAAGCAGAGCAAAACACACACACACACACACAGTCATTGAGGTCCAGCAATTATGCTAAACCTGTTTACTCAGATGCTCCTGACTAAACCATTTCTTACACCAGTAGTCAATGAACACAGTGCAGTTTCTTTTCACCAAGACAAAAGAAAAGGATAATCCTCTCAGCTTGATGTGGTTTCTGATGCCCAAGAAGCTTCTTGCCCAAAGCAAACTTTAACAGCAAGGCAAGGTGGCTTGGCTTTCCTTACAATAAGTGTGGCAACCCCCAAATACCCCCCTCTGTATTTAACAAGATTTTACACTGCACACATCTGCCTTTCTCCCCAGTTTTATTATGTCTGCCACATGCTATTTGCAGCTTTCCCCCAGAATAAGCTCAAAAACCAGAGGAGGGGAAGTTGTTTTATATCACTTACGATTGGTGAACACTGCAGTTGTAAAAGACAAAATCCACAGCTGCAAACTTCTTCCCAGTCTCCTTGGATTTGAGGTAGAGCTTTACCACTCGCTTGTCGCCTAGAACAGAAAACAGGCAGAAAATAGATCAGATATTAAAGAGAGAAATAGCAGCATGGGCATCTGGGAAAACAGAGTGCAGGGTTTGGCAGCACGCAAATGAGTGAGGCTTGCAGTGACTTTGTTTGGGCTGAGGGGCAGTGTCAATGAATCCTAGTTTGCGGGCAAAAACACTAGTTTACTGATGTTGAAGAGAAGTGTGATTGACCTGCACTAAAAATCTAGCAGGATGCAGAGGATAGGTGATCTTGCTCAGCATGTAAGTAAAATGACAGGTGGAAGAAGAGTACCAGAGGCCTCCAACTGCCTAGTTCACAGTTAACATTTGGCTTTCTACTACCTCCACAGGTAAGGAGGGAATCTGACTTTGTCAAATTTAGGAGCCTCTTGTGGAATTATTGGGAAACCAGTGGGTTACTGAGGCCAGGAATCTAGGAGGTATGTAACAATTATGCCTTACTCAGCAATCAGCCCAAGCAAACCACTGGACCAGTCTCATGTTGCTATCCCCAGTTATAGTGAGAACCAGTGTTAGAAACTGTGGTATGAAAGCTAGGAGCTAAATGGCACCTTAAACCTAGGTTATGGGCACAACAACGGAATGTCTAGGCACGCTTTTTTGTAACAAGAATACAAAGCTGAAAATGAATGAACTGCAGCTAAAATATTATGTTCATTTCTCACACGGTCTAGTCTTTCCCTTGCCCGCCCCCCTAATATTCTTAAGAGGGTCTCTTCTCCAGTCTTCAGAGAGCAGCTGGAAGTGGTGAGGTAGAAAAAGGTCCTCCTCTCCTTCCACTCTGTAGTTTTAATCTGAAATCTTAGGCGTAGTACTGTGCCCAGAGCTCAGAAACTGCTCGCGCTAATGAAATTCCCTGTCACAAAATGTGCCTAGAACAGTGGGAGTTTCAAACCGTGGTGAGGACATGTAAATCACCTTGGCCAAGGGTAGCACATACATTCCTTACTAAATAGAATAGTAACAATATATTCCCTGCCACTCTGTAAACGCACCCATTTCAGTCATTTGCCTTCTTTCTCCCTGTCTTCTCCTTTCTTCAAATTCTCTGCCTCAGTCTCTGCTCTCCTGCTCACAAATATGTTGATCCTTCTCACAGAAGGTATAGATATTGGTATTTTGAACTCTTCTGTCCCTCAAATATGACATGCTATCTGAACTGAGCAAAGGACAGCCTACCATGGCACAAAGGTCTAGACTGCCTGCCTTCCATGCGGAGACAGAAAGAGAAAAATACTTTTGCATAGTTCACGTTCCTGGCTGTCCAGAGTGAAAGCCTTTATACCAGATTCAACCGCACTGCAGAGGATGCGGTTGGCTCCACCTTTGTGCCACTTCAGCTCCTTCAAGGGAAGTTAATGTCTATTTTCACTCTACAAATACCAGTGGAGGGGGAAGTGCACCCCAAGGTGCCTACAACTTACAATTCCCTCTCAGCATTATAGGATATGAATACCCTCAAATTCACATACACAAGCACAGTAGAAAGAGCCTTCCCACAGCAGCAAACAGGTTTAAAAATAACCTGGATAATCTATAGCATCTTACATCATGGCAATAAATAAACTGAGAGATATCAGCTCAGCTATTGTGTTACTCAAATGGGGTTGTTTTTGTTTTGTTTTTTGAAAACTCATGTTCTCTGAAGTATGTAATCAAATATCCTACCCCTCAGAACTTTTGCTCTGGACTCTACTGGTGCAAGCTGACAAGAAACCCCAAACTCACCTCGCCCTCTGGTAATGGGGATGACATCTTTTGCAGAAGGAGAACTACAGTAGATCTTGCCATCTTCAATGCGACTTTCAGACTCCGTAAAATCTTCAAATGAGCAGTTCACGCCAGCAGAGAGATCAGGGACATTCCGGGCCTGCAGAACCAGCTGAGAGAACAGGAAGGAGAACGTCACACACAGAAAACAAGCGAACACCTGTTCCATGGTTCATTAAGACAAAAGATCTAAGAACAAAGACCACATAGTGCACCTTCTCCCAAGCCCAGAATGTTCCACATGGACTCAACATCCTAAAGAAATGTACTGGTATTAAGAAAGGCCAACCAAAGTGAAGCTAAGCCACCTACCGGGACTTCTGACATGGTGACCGATATGTTCTTGGGCTGGATGGTGAGCTGGACGCACTGGCGTAGATCTGAAGCAAAGCGCTGAGGTTCATCAGCTCTTTCACATCGGTCCTTCCGTGAGCAGCTGTGGGGAAGCAGAAGGCAGCATCCATTACACTGTTGTGGTTTTAGGTTATAAGCAGTAACGTGTGCTTCAACACCCCAAGTTCTCTCTTTGCTCCTTTGCTCCCTATTTTTTGCAAACGTTTCTGGGTGCCACACAACAGCTGCAGCAGCCTCTTCTAATGACCAAATTAGATTGGTTACTCCTATTTTCTCAAGATCCTCTCAAGATTTCCAGCCACAGAGATTATGACTAGTTTTCTCCTTCTGCCTGCAGAATCTCCCCTGATTAAACCTATCCTGTACAGCTGCTGTTACAATTTTTAATTTGGTTATGTTATGTTATTTATAACATCCCTTTTGACTTGCTTTTAATTTCCACATTTTAATATTCCTGACATAAGGTAAAGGTAAAGGTACCCCTGCCCGTATGGGCCAGTCTTGACAGACTCTAGGGTTGTGCACCCATCTCACTTAAGAGGCCGGGGGCCAGCGCTGTCCGGAGACACTTCCGAGTCACGTGGCCAGCGTGACAAGCTGCATCTGGCGAGCCAGCGCAGCACACGGAAACGCCGTTTACCTTCCCGCCAGTAAGCGGTCCCTATTTATCTACTTGCACCCGGGGGTGCTTTCGAACTGCTAGGTTGGCAGGCGCTGGGACCGAGCAACGGGAGCGCACCCCGCCACGGGGATTCGAACCGCTGACCTTTCGATCAGCAAGCCCTAGGCGCTGAGGCTTTTACCCACAGCGCCACCCGCGTCCCTATTCCTGACATATTGTATCATATATCTATATATGCATCACAACCCATTTTATTTTATGGTCGTTGCTTTTATTTTGTTCAGGTCTATGATTACATTAAAAAAAATGAGACAAAGGCGCAACCTATTCTATTGGCCACAACAGAATGCTTCTTTCAAGCTGAACTTCAGCTGGGGTGGGTGGGAGGATCTGGTTGACGCCAGGGAAGGCCTCTGCAGGCTCATTCACAGGCACTGCATTGGTGATCCCTGCTGTAAACATCTCTCTCATGCAATTTAGCTTCTTATTTCTATATCGTATTCTGGTGCTTGCAGCAGGTTCTAACTCTACAAACAAACATCTTGTTTAGTTGCAGGGCAGTATAATAGCGGTTCGCTATTGTACTTCAATGTCTCAAAACATATCTGAATAATAAAAACTGGGCTTCTGAAGGTTATTTTACACATTACTTTTTCCACTATGAAAATTAATCTTGATGATGGGGTGAAAAAGTATAACATATCAATGGCATCAGAAAAAGTTCTCTCTGCTGTCAGAAAGCTATTATCTAGTTATGAGATCTGCATATTACTGCAATTAAATTGTTGGAAAAGCGGCAGCTTTGCTCTTCTGGCCTCAGGTAATTGAAAGGCTTAGGTTCCCTTTTCTTCATAAACCAAGTCTTTTTAAAAAGCACATTATTCTTTAACTTTTATCACTATTTATATTCTTTCCCCTCCCCCCCCCATGACTTGAAATACTGATTTCTCTGGTCCAAACTGAATTAGTTAAAATGGACATTGTTTTTATTTGGACAGCACTGTTATGAGATATCTGTTTCATCCGCATATAGCAGCTGAATTCTATGCTGGTTATTAAGGCCTTTAGCTAACACAATAAGCTAAACTAAAAACCTATTCAGAACACTTAACGGCCTGATAACAATAATAAGCATTTGTATGGCACTTGCTAGTGTTCAGAGCACTTCACATACGTTTTCCAGCGGTAACCCTTACAATAAACTTGTAGGATAAGCCAGTATTGATATCTCCCATACTGTAAATAGGGGAAGCAGAAAAACTGAGGCTGTGACTGGTTTGCCTAAGGCCACCTAGGGGTGAGATTCAAACCAGGGACTTCCTAATTTATAGCTCAGGCTCTCAACCACTACTGTATGCCAGAGATGCAAGCAGGTGCATTGGTATGTTCAAATCTGCTTATCACAGGGCTCTCCCACGAACAGGCTACACCACCCTGGCTCCATGCACTTCTAATCCCTTGCATTAATTTATCCTAGATGAAGTTCTGCTTCACTTTCCTTTCTGCCCTATGGGAAGCCATCCCACATCCCACTTGCTTTACTATAAGGGTGGGGTTGGGGGGAGAGTGGCACTCCCCTGCCCCCAGAGCACTGTTCTATCCAGGTAACGCTGCCTCCATTTAATGAGTTTAAACGAGTTTCCTTCATTTCTCCTCCCTGCATCTGCGATAACATTATTTCATTACGGAAAAGCATTTTAATTAAGCGGAGGGCAATACAGAAGAGCAGATACACATGCGCCTTTCAAGGTCCCGGTAATCTTGGTGATTTATCTCCTGAGCAAGTGCCAGCATGACATCGCGCTGTGGAGTTCCTGAACCACTTCTGCATCCCACCCATCTCCCCAAGGTGCTTCAGGGAAAGAGATGTTTCTGAGTTTAATTAAAATGCTCCACATGGCTAAACAGTCAGGGCTTTGCGGCTTCCGAGGAGGTTTTTCCCTCTAGCCCAGAGGAAACGTCTCCTCCCCCATGCCTTTTCCTTGATGTTTCATTCCTTCTATTCCAAGTTGCAACTCTGCTCCCATGTGGGGAGGCCCATTTGCTGGGTTTAAGGGCCTTTGGGTTGAAGGCCAAATTAGATCACTAGCAGGGAGCTAAATGGCAAGTGCAAGCCATTTTCAGAAGAGGACCAAATATTAGCAAAGGGAGAGAATGAGAGAGAGGGTTTAGTAGACAGGTGTTAGTCTGCAAGGGACATACTGCATGTTAATATTTAGAGATGCAGAGCCCCCATATTCTCTTTCTCAAGCTAACTAAAACAGGATTACTCCTTACTATTCATTCCTAAGGTATTAGCAGCTCGCCAGATGGTCCTGGGTTGCAGTTCCGAAGAAAGACAGCCTCTCCAGATCTCCGCAGATCAGGGCAGTTGTCAAAGGGAATAATCTCTAGAGTCCTTGACTTCTCTCCTCATCTGACAAACAGGGAGCAGTGTGGCATCTGCAGCTAGGTGCTGTCAGCCATCATAGCTAGAAACATTCCAGTGCCAGAAACCTTGGCATTTCATGCCAAGAAGTAGGTATGTGTTTAAAGGAGATTTGAATAAGTTTCCCTCTGAACTACAGGCAAGACAAGAATAAGATGTTTTCAAATCCAAGGGCTGATGGACTTGAATGGTCGCCTTCTGTTTCATGCCATTCAATGGACTCAGAGCAGGTTTTTTACTAAAACACACACAATGCTCTTAAGATGATGCTGTCTCTCACAAAAAGGCTGGACAATGATATACATGAGCAGTTCTCTTTTGGACGCATGGTTTTTGTCCATCTATGCTTTGAGCGGGAAAGATTCCTGCTGCTTTTCAGGACAGGAAGCTCTGTTTTTAGATCTCAAACCACCCTACATGCCTGATATTCAGAATATGTACACGTGCACACACACACACACACACACACACACACACACACACACACACACACACTAGACAACTGGTAGCTTGGAGCAGGCTGCTGTCAATCAGCTCTGCAGCATGTAAGATGGACTGTAGAGGCAACGCTGGACAGATAAGGCCCACTTGCCCCTGCCTGATGCAGACTGCCAAAGACTAGCCAATCCACTTCTTGGTCTCCTGCAGTGTCCAGTTCCACCTTCCACCTGAAGGAGCGTCTCCACCCCCATCGTTCTGCCCGGACGCTGAGGTCCAGCGCCAAGGGCCTTCTGGCAGTTCCCTCATTGCGAGAAGCAAAGCTACAGGGAACCAGGCAGAGGGCCTTTTCGGTAGTGGCGCCCGCCCTGTGGAACGCCCTCCCATCAGATGTCAAAACGATAAACAACTACCTGACATTCAGAAGACATCTTAAGGCAGCCCTGTTCAGGGAAGTTTTTAATGTATGATATTTTAGTGTTTTTTGGTTTCCATGGAAGCTGCCCAGAGTGGCTGGGGAAACCCAGCCAGATGGGCGGGGTATAAATAATAAATTATTATTATTATTATTATGGTTCGTGGCAGCTCAGCAGGGTAAGAAAGGGACTCTACCGGAAGCTGCAATGGACACTGCTATTAGACACTGGTACAGTCAGTGCGAAATCTGCTGAGCTGGACTTTTTGCCGCTCCCCTCCCTTCAAGTCATGAGGTTGAGACCTCCACAAGACTAGTCACCCAAGCAAAGCAGCTAATTCGCCAATAGTGCACCTGTAGCAAAGATACTCAAAGCTGCAGGAGAGAGGAGTGGGGGCAGGCTTCCGAAGATAAGTGAATGAAAAAAAACTGCAGACCGGGAATAATGGTTTTTGCAGAATTATATGTTGAGCCCAGAAATGGAAAGTCACAGAAGAGCTTCAGATCCAAAATTTATCTATTTTCATTATATCTTGCAAAAGTTATTACTAATCTCTTCACAAGGTTTCTAGTCCTCAGGCTTAAACCAAACCATGAGCCACATCAGACACACTTCCCCCTTGCATATTTAAAGCATGTCATGAATGTTTATTATACAGGTTGGGAGGTCAGTAGAAATAGCAGCTTCTTCAACCCGTGGCATTCATAAAAGTATTTTAAAAAATACAATGATCACACCATACCTCACACAATGATATACATGGATTTTCCTATAAAGAGATAATATCCTTGTAGGAAATATGTCATGCCTTATCGCAGAATCATAATTATAGCACTTCTTATGAGCGCTAAAAGCACTTCACATACATTATCACAGTAATCCTGAGAACAATCCTGTGAGGTAGATGAGTATAATTATCCACATACTGCAGACAGGGTGTGGGTGTGTCAGGTCAACCAAGGGTAAGAGACAGTGGCTTCCCCCCCAAAAAAACACATCTTGGTGAGTTCCTGATTAAGGCAAAATCTGCCTTTTGGAATTCCGCAAGAAGATCATGGCAGTCCTGGCCACCAGCTTACATGTCTTAAAATAGGATTAGACAAATTCATGGAGGAGAGGGCTATCCATGGCTACTAGCTGTGATGGCTATGCTCTGCCTTCATAGCTGGAGACAGCAATACTTCTGAATACCACTTGCTGGAAGCTCCAGGAGGGGAGAGTGCTCTCGTGCTCGAATCCTGCTTGCAGGTTTCCCACAGCCATCTAGTTGGCCACTGTGAGAACAGGTTGCTGGACTAGATAGGCCATTGGCCTAATCCAGCAGGCTCTTCTTACGTTCTTATTACCTCTAGTGGAACAGGCCAGACCAAAAGCCAATTTAGTCCTGTGTTGTTCTTCCTACAGTGATTAATCAGGAGCCTACAGGAAACCCGCACACAGAGCTTCAAGAAAACTGCCCTCTCCTGCTGCTGCTCTCCAACAGCTGGTATTCAGTGGCATATACTGCTTTGGAACATGGATAGCCACCATGAAAAATATACTCCATACAAGCTCACCTCTTGCCAGTTCATATTGCCACCTTTGCCTGCTCCCTACCCTGTGCCATCTGCCATGTTGTTTGCTATGCCTGAATTATCCCCTCCCTCTCCCTCATCCCCAATACTCACTTATCTCTCCCCAATCTCTCCCAATTCCTAGCCTGTCCATTTCATGCAGACTGTAAGTGTCCTGGGCAGGAACTATGTCACTTTTGTATTCTGTCAAATGCACATAATTCATATTAAAGGATGTTAAAACAGCAGTTGTAGCTTAGCTACCAGCTCCTGCTAATGCAGCGTCAAAAGCATTCAAGGAGTAAGAAAGAAGGCTTCCTGCAATTGTCAGTCTTGTAGGGATATGAAGAAGGCATTGGGTACTTACATGTTGTGCAGGACACACCAGCCACAGTGAGGGTCCCTAGAGCCCAGACATAGCGCACAGGTTGTATATTGCTCACAACTCTCCACTGGCACACGGGTCACCTGAGGGACAAGGACAGGCAGTTAAATTATTTTTCCTATCAGGAAATTCCAGGCTACTCAAGCCTTTATCATCTGCATGAACCTTTGTCCCTTCTCTATGATTCCCATCACACACATCCCGTCAGCTTGGCTGAAAACCTTCAGGATGATAGGAATTGTAGTCCAACAATATCTGGAGGGCACTATGTTGGCTGCCTCTGCTGTTGGAGAGTATGGCATACCCACAACTTTTTAATTCACACAAAACATACAATGGTACAAAATTGGCAGAAATCCAGAATAGTTAGATATCTGTAGAACTGCATATTCAGAGGCTGCTGTCTTGAGCTCATACTGAAAGTACCAAAGGTGTAGGACCACAAATGGGCAAAAAAGGAAGCTCTAAACGTTACAAAGAGCTAAATTACAGGTACGATGGAAGGTGGGAAGGGCAACAAAAGATTTGGGAAACCTCACAAGGACCCTGCTGTTTCTGTGCATGTGGTGGAGGAAGGGGAGGAAGAAACAGAAGAGCAGGAGCCACGCTTTGATCATGGATTAAAATAATTTCCCCAGATCCCATGCCTTGCTATCACCACATTAAAAACCCAAACACCATCAGGAGCCATGAAAGGGTCAACAAAATATAGGTCAAAGCCCAAGGCTCTTTCTAAGCCCAGTGTTAACTGAGGCGTCCTGCTATTTCTTTGAGGCTGGTGATCAGAGCAGGGGGAAAGGGGGGGATGCAGAGGCCTGCTCTTAAGCTTTCAAGTCCCTCTCCATTCCCCAGAGGCATCCCTGTGCCTAGGAAATTAAGCACGGGGGCTATTAGTCCAGACCCCACCACAGAGCAGCCTCTTTGAACATCTGCTGAGAAGCAAAATCTGCCATGGCAGCTTCGAAGGGGGAGGAAGGAAACAGCGGGAGCCTGGGAACAGGGCTAAAAGGAGGTGCTGCAAATCTGTTCTACGCACAGAAATACTCCAGGCTGTGTATCTATGAAACACAGATGGGAGGTGGGGCCCAGCGTTATGATCCTGTTCCCTTTTATGTGCACCCACTCACCCTGGGCGTGTCATGAGAAGAGGGCTTCAAGGTTCCATGGGACAGGACTACAACAATCTGTCTGAGGCCTCTCTCTCAGGATGGTAATATTCAAGATGTGTGTCATTCCTTAGCCATTATACAGCCATTTTGTCCAAAACCAACACAATGGGAGCCGGGTAGCATAAATGTTCCCCACCTTCAAATGCCTTATATGAGAAACTGACCATCTCCAAGCTATGTCTCTCCTTCCCCAACTTGTTCACCTTCGTCCTTCACAAGCATACAAATGCAGCAGTCTGGTTGTGGAAGAATGGAACTATTCTTGATTCTACCACCAAGCACCTGCATTTCAATGTGGGATGTTCAGGAGGTAAAGCCCCTTCCCTCCACTTACTAACAAAGATGCTTTTAAGTTCTGTCTACAGATGGCTTTTGAACTCGAGTGCAATCTTCCCTTCCCCTAATTTCCCCTCTTGAAGTTGACCCTGTGGCTATGAAAACCTCTAGCTACCCAGTGGAGGCTGAGACCTGCCTTCTGTGCATGTAGATTTGTGTGTACAAGAGAGAGATAGAACTACACTGAAGACCAACACCCCTCTCTATCACAGCACTCTTGCCTGCTACTGATCTCAATAGTCTTGATAGCCAGCAAAAATATGGAATGAAAGCTGGCTTCTGGGCAATAGGGCACTTGCTGAATTTTAATACTAAATATCAATGGGGTACCTTCTAAGTGTGATTCATGGGAGAATATGCATGGATCAGCGTCTATGTGGGGTTAATTACCCAAGCAGAGGAATGGATCAGAACAAGATGAATCATGATCCAAGAACAACCCGCCCCCCCCCCCAAACACCAAAAACAGAACAGTCACCCAGATTAAATATTCTGTACAAAGCTACAGAAATTGTTCCTCTTCTCAGCTGGAAAAGAACTTATCGACAAGCATACACAAACACAGCAAGTGCAGGGCCACAAGCTGGCATTGTGGTTCACAGTTTTCTTTTACATGGGATCTTAGTGTACATAAGGCATCACTTAAACCTCTGTGCTGCCCTCTAGCTTCAAGGAGTTACAGCACAGACTATACTGGCTTCCGAGACAGATTAACTCAAGTTACTTTAATCTTCTGTTTGTTATTATCCTACTATGATCAGCACAGTGGTCTCCAGGAACAGTAGACTGAGATTCCTTTTATACAGCATCTGTGATGGAATAAGCTGGGCTTCCCCAACTGGGTGCTCTGCCCTCCAGAAGTTGTTGGAGGGCCCTAAAACCTTGACCAAGCTGGCTGGAGCTGATGAGAGCTATAGTTTAAAACATCTGGAGAGCACCAGGCTGGCAAAACCTAGGATAAAAGAATGGCACTGCACAAAGCACCCATCAGAAAGGGAACTGGTGAGGAACAACCTGATCATCTACAATCAGTTGATTCCTCCCTCCAGGGTCTAGACAGGCAAGAATGAAGTGCCAGGTGGGTTGTTATGCAGGGCTGTTGAGCAGTATTTGACTTGGTGGGCCATATGCCACTGCCGGATAGCTCATTCGATTTAGGTACAGCATTCAAAACCTAGTTTCAAACAGTGAAAACGCATAGCACTCTCTCATTCAGGCATCTCCATTCCTAGCTACCTACCACCCTCTTGAAGATAATCATCACACAGCTGGTTGAAGTCTAGTTTAAGAAAAAAATATTGGGAGCATCTGCATTGCCCTGTCCTTGTTCCAGACACTGGTCATAACCCATTTTCTTCTTAATCTGACAGCAGGAGTCTGCCTTAAAGGGTTACAAGCTCTTTATTAATTGCTCCTCCAGATTTGATTAAAATCCCCTCATTCTGCAGGCCCTTTGAGCTCTGTTACAACTGCTCATTTAATTACTTTCCACCAACAACCTGATAACAGTAAGCTGTGGATGAGAGTGGTTTTTATTAAGCCAAAGGGAGAGAAAGGGGACCTGCAAACGGCAGAAAGAATGTCCTCACAGCCATTTAAGCAACCTTCCAAAATCTCCCCTCATTATATCCAGTGTGGTCTGGACTCTGGCTGCAAAATTAATCGCCACCAGATTGAGGGTTAAATAACCCCATTGTCAAAAGACTTTAACAGAGATGTCCATGTTGAAAAGAACCCTTGAAGCCCACCACTTACTGAGGGAATGGGAAGCTTGCCCCGTCTTTTAATTTCTTCCCACCTTTGTGCTGCCCTTCCAATAAAAATATTCTCCCTACTTAAGTCCCCACACTGATCTCCTTCCTTACAGGAAGTACTTGCAAACACAGGAAAAAACCACACTCTGGTTTCATATCATTTTGCCCTGTCTTCTGGAACATGCATGTCATGATGCATCATGGTACATACAGGGGTCACATCAGGGAAGCAGAAGAGTCCTGGACAGCAATGCTCATTGCACTGGATTGGCATATTGGGTTCAGAAGAGCCCTGTGTGGTTCTTTCTAATACTCATGCTCCTTTTCCCTTTTCTTCACGTAGTCTGGATTTAGAGACAGCTGGTCTAGACATTGCATTTTTACTAGGAAGTGGACTCCATGTGATTGCTTAGCCCTGCTGTTGTAACATGTAAAACACATTCCTGACTGTGGCTGATGTGAAGACGCTCCACACCTTCCCAGCAGTACCAAGAGACCATTTCAAGTGGTCTCTGTACAGTAAGTGTAACATGCCCACTAGCTCTCAGGCCATAGCTGTTCAGCAGCTGCTCCCAATTGGATGTTGCCACTACAGTGTACTGTACTTCTAGCAAAACATCTGAGACGGTCCCAGATTCAAAGGGCAGTTGAAAAGACCTTGCCACTGCCAGTCAAGAGGAGACATACTACTCTAGTTGGATGAATAGCCTGATCTATATATAAAAAAGGTCTGTATCTTCCTATGATCTTGAAAGGACAGGCACTTTTTTCCTCCCAGATCACTCCTACAACAACATATATTTAACACTGTAAACAAGCAGAAGAATCTCTAAATATACCCTGTCTAGGAACTCTCCAAACCCTATCTTACCTAAACTTAAACCTGTAGTGTTTAAGCACTAACAGAAGAAGACAAAAGTCAAGCAGTCCACTATTCACTCTCATGCTTACCAAAAGAGATCAGGGTAGAAAGGGAAAGGGAGGGAAAGATCACCACTAGTCACCCCAAAGATCACTCCCGAATGGTGGGTGAGGCTGCTAAGCACCTCACTTTGCTAATGAAGCAGCCTCAAGCTACACTCTCCAGATCTGGTACGCCTTTCTTCAATTGCTGCATGCAATGGAGACAACTTGCCTTGCAACCACATTAGGATAGCTTGCGGTTTTCACTAAAAGCAACTGGGGCAACCAAAAAAAAATAAAAAAAAAAATCACATCATCCAGAGATCTCTTTCAGGGCTAGGGGGGTACCTGACCAGTTTGGGGCGGGGGGAGTATTAAATTTCTGGGAATCAGTCTCGCATAGAGCTGAATATAGAAAATTGCTAGTGGTGGCATCAGAAGTTAGGATTCTGGGCAATCAAAGTGTCTGGGTTTTTTCCAGCCCTGCTTGACCATTAGAACAGCTTCCATCAGTAGCAGGTGTGCCACTCCACAGTTCCTTACCAAACAACAAAGCTGTTTTTACAGAGCTATTTAGCAGCCATGTAGGCAAGCCTGAAAGGTTTAGACAGGCATGCATTCCAAGGGGAGCAGGGATTTCAGTAAATGCTGCTAATCATTGATGAAAGGGGAAAGAATTCTATGTTATATTTAAAAAAATCTGATTTGACAGTCTCAGAGCTCAAAAGGAAGGAGGTATGTGAAGGTATGTAGAGCAGATTTTCTATTGTAGCTCCTTCTACTATTTCTCTAGTTTAAAGGGCAACCATGTTTGTTATAATATGTTGCCTTTTGCTGTAAAAGAGCCTCCAGGTGCCTCTCAGATAAGGCCTTTGGGGCAGCTTCCTTGGCTCATTTGGGATAAGTAGTCCATTCACTCCTTAATTCTGACTTATCACTGCAGTGTTTCTGCCAGATGCTGTGTGCATCCCTTACCTTTATATATGCCTCGATCGTTGCTGCATCGGGGCAGTGCCCATGGAAGTGCCCGCAAAAAAGGTACTTGTGATTGGCCAACAACTGCGTTGACCAAATTAGGCGAGACACCTCAAATTAACATTTTACATAAAAGGCAGGTTGTGTGTTTATGTGAATGCCTTTAGCCTGCATCCTAAAAAAACAGCAACTCAAGGAATGACATGCTATGCTGCCAAGTCATAGACTGTCTTTTCTGCCTTTTATTTTAAAATGGCTGGACCTAGTGCTTTTGTTTCAATTTCCTCTTGCACGTAAAATGCCAGCATTAGAACTGGTGAGCTTAATTAGGTGGCTGTATGACTAGGAGCGCCTTTGACCTAACTTCCCTAAAGAAAACTGTTCTAGCAAGTCATTCACATTTTAGTAACAACTAGACAGGACTACTGCAATGTAGAACAAGTGGGCTGCCGCAGAAAAAGATGCAGAAGCTTCAGCTGACTCAAAATGTTGTTGTCAGATTACTGTCTAGAACTGGCCTGGTAAAAAGGTAAAGGTAAAGGACCCCTGGATTGTTAAGTCCAGTCAAAGGCAACTATGGGGTAAAGATCTCATCTCGCTTTCAGGCCAAGGAAGCCGGCGTTTGTCCACAGACAACTTTCTGGGTAATGTGGCCAGCATGAGTAAAATGCTTCTGGCACAACAGAACACAGTGATGGAAGCCAGAGCACACGGAAACACTGTTTACCTTCCCGTCGCAGCAGTACCTATTTATCTACTCAGGCTGGTATGCGTTCGAATTGCTAGGCTGGCAGAAGCTGGGACAGAGCAAGGGAAGCTCAACGTGTCACGTGGATTCGAACTGTCAACCTTCCAATCAGCAAACCCAAGAGGTTCAGTGGCTTAGACCACAGAGCCACCCTGATAGAGCATACCTATCTGGTCCTGTTTGATCTTCAGTGATACTGTATACTTCCAGGCTCAACCCAAGGTGCTAGTTTTTATCTTTAGGACCCTAAATCATGGGTAGCCAACAAGCTGAACTACAACTCGCATTCATTCTGACCATGCTGATGGCAGCTGGAGTCCAAAAACATATGGAGGGCACCATATTAGCTACCCCTGTCCAACAGGCGTGGCAGTGGGAAGAGGGAAGAGGAAGAGCACTGCCATTGGCCAAACACCTGTGTGAACCCATCTTTATGTGCATGGTGAACATCTGGCTATTCGTGGAGGCTTTTGGAGTTGGCTGAACCTATGCTGATCCTGATCTGCTGATGAGAAGGGCAAAGACCTTCCAGTTTTCTGACTCTGAATTATTTTATGTTTTCATTATGTTGTATTGATGTTGCTTTGATTATTTTTTCTATTTTTATGCTGCTCAGCACTCTAAAGTTCTATGTGGACAAAATGTGGGATAACAGGTTTAAAAATAAATAACAATGCTTCAGGAAACCTAGAACAGTGCCTAAATAGGGAGAGGTGGATCTCCTATGATAGCAGCTCTAGATGCTAGTTTGTAAGATCCACTTATTCCAGTTGTACACAATCAGTCTAGGGCAGGGATGAGGAGTCTGCAGCCTGGATCTTGTTCATTTTTTAATGTAATCCAACCCATGGTCTGATTCACACTGAATGCCCAGTGTGAACCTATCCAGAGGAGGGGTACCTTTTTTGATCCCCAACATTTCCCCCCTGTGGTGCAATGGCCCCTAATTAAAGGAAAACCCCAAATGATCCAAACTACTAATTTAGAGCAAGCACGGGCAGAAAGTAAATCAGGATCTACTGGGAAACCTTTGGTGATTCGCAGTAGATCGGCTAGCATTTCTCAGTCCCAATTCTTTAACAACAGAGACAACAAAATGACTCCCTGAAATTAGACTGCTGCACTGAAGTATGCTTTGGGCAACTGGGGATTCAATTTTTGTGTAGAACGGCTGTGAGCTCAGAACAGCTCTGATACTCAAAACAATCCCCGTCCTCAGCAGCTGCTAAGAGGAACCTAGCTCTTTAATTATAAGCACATTTCTTTTGCACCTGGCTCCGGCTGGCAGAGTTCTAGTAAAACACAAAGTAAATCCTACATGGCCGAAGTCCTCCCTCTCCTGGTTTAGTGGGCAGTTAGGATTCTCAGACCTAGCTACAGGACAGATGCAGGAGGAGAATAAAGCAACCCCAGTGTAAAAAGGTAAAGAAACTGCAGCCCAACAGAATTAAAGTTGGGCTACTCAGCCACAGTGCTCCTAACTCATATAAACACCAGTTTATCTTGCTGGAGGAGTGCAAAGGAAACTTCTCCAATACCTGTAGCAGAGACAATCTGTCAAATGACAGAGCTTTTGCAAAACAGACCTAATGAGTCTGCTTTAGAAGAGATGTTGCATGTACCCATGATTCATCTGCTTCCTAATAAGAAGTTTGTTTCCCCTCAGGACAGACTCAAATAGATATTATTCATTCTATGAAAAGAAACCTGAGAGCAAAATGGGGGGGGGGGGGGAGTGGGGACTCTTAGAGCCAAACCAGACATGGTAGCAGCAGACCTATTCATTTACACCCAGGTCTCCCTCAGTCGTGTATGAAGCAAGGGCCCACTGCTTCATGAATACAAGGTGGATGGGTCAGAACTTCCAGGCACTTCCACTGTTTGTGGCTTACCTACCTAAGGTCCGTCTACCTATGGCCTCCACCACTGGGTGCTTTCTCATTCCCCTGATTTCAATGAGTGAGATCAACTGGGTAAAAGGTGCTTGTGGGAAACTTTACACAAGCATTGAGTGGTAGGCATGGAGAGGCTTAAGTTTCCCTCACCCATGTATTACTTAAGGATGAGATCTCACTTTATATGTGACTGGTCTGGCCAAGTTTGAACATTACATTCATGAGATAATTATGTTGACTAAGAAAACACAGAAAAATAATAATTTTGGCATCGGACACTCAGTATATATTATTAGTTATTCTGGAAAAGAGTAACTAATAATATGCGCAGCAGCCCAAGAAGGATTAAGCAGCTTAAACTGATAATACAAATGTTTTCGTGACTAATGCACACCATACCAATTTTGGCAAGGTTTAATGAGGAAAGCTGAGTTTGGGTCTTTAGTTGTTGGTGGGGGGAATGGCAAAGTACAGCACTTGCACTGTGCTGCCACAGAAACAGCAGAGAAGTTTCTTGCGGAGTTAAAATGAGTGGACCAAGAGCCCCTTTTCATGACCAGCCACAGCCCTTGCTTGTGGTGACCACCTGTACCATATGCAATCATGTGATGGCTGGCAGTGCACACTGAGCTTTAACACACTTGCACATTTGGCTGATTCTGTCCATTTGCAGGGCGTGCTGAAACTCAACGCACACAGAGTTCTGCCTAAGCTGTCACCCATCAGATGATGGAATCTGCTTGTTCATTAAAAAGGAGCCCTCAGGAGAGCTGTCGCTCTGGTGTTGAATCAAGTAAAGGTGTAGCCCATCACTCACACAAGCACTTTTATTGCAATGAGCTCCATGATCACTCCATGAGCTCGACATCTAATCAGAACAGTACTAATAAAGGGAGTGATGTATTCGAAGAAAGTATTTTTATTTGGTTGCTCTGAGAATCTGACAGTCCTGCCTCACACTGTGCTGGAGAAATCTCACACAGATGTACTATGCAGAGAGAAAAGGCTGTGCCTCATTACTGCTAAGCTTAAAATCACGTAAAAGGGCCAGCAGTGGACAAACTCAAGTTCTTACCTGTTTCTCAGTCATAGCATAGAGGTACTGGAGATCAGGGCTGAGCACTAAGTCCCGCAGGATGGAGCTGCCATCATGGGCTATGACATTCTCATACTGCAATGCTGAACGTCCAATGGGATTGGCAGGGTCCACAAGGATCTGAAAGAACAGACGGCAGCGTTAGCATTTGCTGTTATGATGCCTAGTATCATCAAGATGGGAGACATTTGTTGGGTGGCAAAGGAATAATGTGCCAATACACACCAATAGCTAGCCGGTGGGGGAACAGTTCTTTCTACAGAAAGAAAGAAAAACCTATGAGGAGCTTTAGGTATACAGTATATGACAGTCAGCCCTTACCCTTGTCAACCACCACCATGTTCCTTAAAACTTCATGACTTCCAACTAGGCCAAAGTCATGGGCTGATGATAAATCAGCCCAATGGGAATTCCAAGAACCCCATCCCAACAGCATGTTTTGGCTGCCACAGGTAGAAGCAGAGAAGGAAATGCAGAGTCAGGATCAGGGGTCAGCAACTTTTTTCAGCCGTGGGCCGGTCCACTGTCCCTTAGACAATGTGGTGGGCCGGACTATATTTTGAAGGGGGGGAAATGAACGAATTCCTATACCCCAGAAATAACCCAGAGATGCATTTTAAATAAAAGCACATATTCTACTCATGTAAAAACACCAGGCAGGCAGGCCCCTCAAATAACCCAGAGATGCATTTTAAATAAAAGGACACATTCGACTCATGTAAAAACACGCTGATTCCCAGAACGTCCGTGGGCCAGATTGAGAAGGCAATTAGGCGGCATCTGGCCCCCGGGGTCAGGATGATTCTCCAAAACAGAAATCCATCTTTCATGCATTTTCCTAAATATTTTATTTAAGGGGAAATAATGAACCATCAACCTAATCTTGCCAGCCAACAAGAGCCCCTCCCAATCCCCTTGCTGCTTTAGAACCCTTATCCAAGTTGCCTTATTTTTATTTTTATTTTGCCTCCATTCATTTATCAAACTACTCCTTGAGAAAGAGTTAGGATAAGAAATAGCTCCACCTGGTTTCCATTGAAAATAAAACTACATTATGCACTTCAGTGCACATTAATGCTCTTCAATTAAATCTAATGAACTTTAAATGAAGCAGGGGACTTCTGGATAATGTGTTAATAGCTCCAAAGAAAGTGCAAATGGCTGGTAAGGGGTGTGCAGAGAAATAGTGGCAGCCACACAGGCATTGCAGAGGAGATGAAACACAAAACTCTGTTTTAACTGGAGTGAGCCTTCCATTACATATCTAGACTGGGAGAGCACTAGGTGGAGGAAGAGTTTAATCTACTGGGAACTTCATCCCACCTAATGTGCAACTACAGAAATATTGCCGAATATCTGTATGAACACAATCATCACAACCTAGCTTCTTTGTCATGTGGTCATTGTATGCAATGTTTTGCTCATCTTAACATTAACTCTCTCCACGCACTTGCAGGACAGCTATTACAACCCCATTTGTCACACACCTGGATTATTTAAGCTTTGTTTTGATCAGCATTTCTCCCCTGCTGAACTTTCCCAGCAACCTAGCAATTGTGCCGTTCTTAAAATGTTCTCTGGTGTGGAAAAAAGGTGGAGCATCAAAAAGCTTACAGCCTAGCACACTTTCCCTAAGTATCAATGGCATAGTGCATTTAATGGACCATTAGTGGAGAGTTACCACATATAATCACCTTTGTTTTATGATCAAGGACCCATGTTCCGCCTCCCCATAGCCTGTATTTCATAACAGAAGAGAAGGTAAACCAGCACCTTTGTTCTAGGCAAGGGATATAGTAAATGCTCTAATCCCATTACCACTCACAGTGACAATAAAGCTTATCCTAAAGACCTTGCTTTCACTATAGAAGCCATAACCACATTAAAAAGGCACCCTAGGGTCATAGCCAACCCACGGCAGGGAGGAAATACAATAGGGTTAATTCTCTAAACTGCCACCTGGCTGTTGAGCATGAGTCATTTACTTGCCCAGAAAGTATCTGCTTGTGACACACTTATGGCCAAACTTGTGCAAGTTGAACTGTGAGGGGAATGGTCAGTAACCTAGTCCTGCTCACAGCAAGAAACTAGACTCGGAGGCCTTTTGGACCTGATTCTACGACATACAAGTATAGTTAAAGTGATGGTATACCACAACTTTTCCACTAACCTCTAGAATGTTTTGGACTATAATTCCCACAACCCCTCACCTGGCCACTGCTCGTGCTGGCTGGGTCTGATAGTCCAAAATGTCTGGAGGGTAACAAATTAGGAGTTATTGATCTACCTGGTGATCTAATGTTTGTTGATGGATTTCCCCCCCAAATTTATTTTTTATTCTTGATTTTGTTGTTATTTACGCTTTATACTTCTTCTTTTTTTTTTTTTGTAGCATCAATTAAGTGTCTTAAATATGTTGTTAGCCGCCCTGAGCCTGGTTTCCTGAACCGGGAAGGGCGGGGTATAAATAAAAATTTATTATTAATTTATTATTACCATGCTAGCAGTGGCTAACATGAGTTACCAACAGACTCTAGAAATTCAGTTCGTCTTTTATATGTTTCTGGTGATGCATGTCGTAAGTACTTTCCTACACACAGAGAGGTGTATAGGAAAGCAGAAACTATTTCACCCTATCAGCTTCCTGGATAACTAAATGTGGGCACATAAAATTCGCACCAAATCCCACCATTGCCTCTTGCGCCTGGTACTGAAGCCGCTTCTCCAGTCTTTCTGTCAGGCAAGTGCAACATTTGGCAGTAAGAGTGGGAATTCTTCATTCTGCACCCATCACCCTCAGTCTCACTCCAAAAGATGGACCCAGCACATTACATTACAGAAAACAAACCTGTCTGTAAAGCTGAAGTGGAACCAGGAAAATAGCAGTTCTATTTCCCTAGACATAGAAAGCAACACTTTCCACACAGCACCCATCAAATGTCCAACAGACAACAATAGTTTTAGGCCCTGACCAAGCCCCACCTCCTGACTTTACCCTCCATGTAGTTCCCATTCTTGGAGATTTCCCATGGTGTCCCCATATAGGGGAATAGCCTACTGATTTGGAAGTGAAAGCACAGAGGGCCTCGGTCAGAGAGCCTTCCATTCATTCCCACTGGATTTCAGTAGTAGTAGGTAAATTGTGGAGAAAAGTCTAAGTGACAGATTCAAAGCCACATAAAAACAATAACAAAATTGTGCCGGGCTATGCTATTACTTAGTGGGAAATGAGTAATTCATTTTGTTCCCTCTAGTTCCACTGGCAATGTTTAATAACTGGGACATCCTTCATCTTCACAACCCGCCCCCAACCAAAGCGCTTCCCCACCCTAGTCCCCAAATAAAGCCCCACAGCGCGCATTGCAGCTTCATTTCCCTCGTTGCAATAAATAGACTCCATCCGTCCATTTGCATACTTTTCAATCAGGCAAAGGAAGTGGGGCTTAGGAGGCAGGATCCTGGCGTGTGGCTGATTAGCATGGAAATGTATGCGGCTCACAAACAAACTGGGGCCCGTTTAATTAGAGCGGCGCCTTTGATTCACCGCCAACATCCAGCACACACCAGCCCCGGATTATTTTTAGTCAGTTTTACAAAACAAATGTATTTGATTAAGAGAGACACCCCTGAGCTAAGGAAGGCTGACAGACAGAGGCAGAGACGTGGGGAGGTTGGCCCCCTACAGGGAACGGGGCCTGGGCCTGCGGTGAAGGTGTCCAGGAATGCAGGTGCAATTGTGAGGAGCCCTGACAGCTGCACAGCAAAAATGGAGGGAAGCACTGGAATGCGTCTCTGCAGCTGCCAGTTCCTGCTGGAAGTCCTGCAATGGTCCCTCCAATTACTGTGCTAAAACGTATCCCAGTCCATGGATGGGCCTGACCCTCAGGTTGACTAAAATCACTATTTCACTCATAGGCCCGTCTCTAGGAGTTCCTTGTTGCCAACAGCTCCCTCCTCATCCTTCCTAGGGGCCTGTCCCTCCCTCCCTCAGTACACCATCCTTGCGAGAGGAGGCAGGCATACCTGCTCTTTTTCACTGCATGTATACCACACAAACATACAGCAGGGAGCCGCTATTGACCTGTCTCCCTGCTGCATGTTTCCCACCGTGCAGACACAGTGAAAGGAAGCTGTGCCACAGAGCACAGGACAGAAGCAAGCAGATATATGCTACATTTTAAACACATGCTTCTATTGTAACATGTAGGAGTCTTTGAGTTAGCCTGAAATCCAAGGCCCTGAAAGAGGAGCTTCCATTGATTCCGCAAGCTCTTTCTCCTGCATATCAAATATAGGTCATTACAAGAGTCTGTAACCCCCTGCTGGTCAATTATTTCTATTTGAATGCTAAAAGCTTTGTCAATAGGCCACTACCTGAAGTTACTAGAATATCTGCATTAGCAATCAACCTCGCTTTGTACATGCAACTGAGATTTATCTTTTTTCTTTTTTAAAGCCTCTCCAGTTCCGAAGACTCTGTGCCAGGAACATTACATTAAAATGTATACGAATGGAGAATATATAAAACAGATACAACTAATATAAACACCCACACAAAACATCCAAAACCAGCCCAAATGAAAAGCCTTATGAATACTTCCAAAAGATTCTTGTCCGTATTTACATACATACCACTTTTCTATTAAAACATCCAAAGTAGCTTATATGTGTAACACAAAGCTGCCCTAGTCCAAAAAGAAAGTGCTGAGATTCCAAGCTTTAGCAGCACTCCAAGGGGAATGTTGTTGTGGAGTGGACTCTCTGCATGTGAGCTGATGTCTTGAAGATACTTGGGGGCACAACTAAGAAGCTCTCCTTAGTCCACTGAAGAAATCAGGAGTAGAACATAAGAGATGGAGCCTGTTTCTGAAGGTACCGTATTTTTTGCTCTATAAGACTCACTTTTTCCCTCCTAAAAAGTAAGGGGAAATGTGTGTGCGTCTTATGGAATGACTGCAGGCTGCGCAGCTATCCCAGAAGCCAGAACAGCAAGAGGGATTGCTGCTTTCACTGCGCAGCGATCCCTCTTGCTCGTCTAGCTTCTGAGATTCAGAATATTTTTTTTCTTGTTTTCCTCCTCCAAAAACTAGGTGCGTCTTGTGGTCTGGTGCGTCTTATAGAGCGAAAAATACGGTATGTTCCATCCCAAGCCCAACACACCTTCAGAGTTCAAAAAGTATTCAGTTGTGGCCAAAAGAAGATTAAGACTGACCAAGTTCAGCCATTGAGCCTTGTGGCTGAGTGGAGATTTGAACCCAGTTCCCCCTGGTCCAGGTCTGACTTTCTGTCTACTGTAGCTCACTTCTGTCTCTCATTCTGAAAAGGGTAGCTATCCTGTGCCCTCCAAAGGTACCTGGACTACTACAACTCCCACCATCCCTCACCACTGGTCCTGCTGGCTAGAGTTGATGGGAGCTGAATTCCACATCTGTAGGCCCACGTTAGCCACATCTGCTATAAAGAGAATCCATTATATCTGATAAGGAACTCATTACAACTCTAAACATTGCATGCTTCTATAAAAACCCATTGGTTTGCTAAAAATACATTATTACACCTATTTCATACTTGTTATTATCTGGGACTATAATTGGTGGCTTTTTCTGCTATAGGAACTACCTGTGAGAAGCCCGATACAGGCTCTTCTTTTCTTCAACATGGCAACAATTTCACCTAAGATGCACTGTCGTGTCGAATGCACCCTTCCGGTCATTTTATGGGCTGTATTCACAGCACAATCGATCAATACACTCTTACCCTAGTTTTGAAATCGATCTGTGGGTGTGTTAAGTCATTCCAGCAGTAACATTTAACTACTGGGGTAATTCTACAATTATATTAATCCGCCATGTAGTGCTAGGTAAGTGGATGAGATCTCCAAAAGCAAAACATAAAAAGCCTGTACAACGGCGTCAATGAAGCAGCTATCAGAGCCAGGGTGGCACAGAAGATAGCATGCTGTGTTTGGAGCTGGGCTCAAATCCCTGATCAGCCGTGAAGCTGACTGGGTGACCTTAGGTCAACCACAGTCTCTCTCAGCTTAACCTTCCTCAGAAGACTGTTCTGAGGGTATAGGGAGGGAACTCCATCTGTGTCACACTGATCCCCAAGCAGAATACAAATATGATGGATGTGAGCTGACTTGCGGTGTGCTCAGTGCTTAGTAGGAACTAGTTCAGTTTTAATGACATTCACTGAATTAGTTCAAAAATCTCTGAACTGCATCTCAAAGCAGTTCCCATAATTGCCTGTGTGAAGTGTACATTAATTAAGTTCATATTGGGATAGAACTTGAACGATTTCTAGTTCAGTCTAAAGCCTGAGAAAAGGGTGAGATAATTTCAGGTGGCTCCTCCCTTAGATTTTTTATTTATTAAAAAACCCTCTTTACAGACTCTTTGGGCCTGAAAGCTGAAAGAGAATAACTGGGGGGGGGGGGGCGTTATAAACAATTCACACTTCACTATGTGTGTCTTTTCTTAGTTTCTTGATTTTTGTATCTTACACTTCAGCTCAGAAGCTTGTAACTTTCTAAGTGCTGAATAAACTTACCAAGGATTATTTGGATGAATCTGAACTGAATGTGAACTGAACTACTCTATTTTGCAAAGGGACAAACATCAAGCGCAATTAGGGGAGGGGAGGGGTGGGGTGGGGGTTTTGGGGTTTTTTGGTTTTTTTACATGTTGAACTAGAACTAGTTACTTTTTGAAACAAACTTTCCAAGCTCTGGGTGTGTGGGACATTCCAGAGACACTTGTTTTTCAAGATTAGGTACCTCTTCCATAGGGACGCGGGTGGCGCTGAGGGTTACACAACAGAGCCTAGGACTTGCCGATCAGAAGGTCGGTGGTTCAAATCCCCACGACGGGGTGAGCTCCCGTTGCTCGGTCCCTGCTCCTGCCAACCTGGCAGTTCGAAAGCACGTCAAAGTGCAAGTAGATAAATAGGTACCGCTCCGGCGGGAAGGTAAACGGTGTTTCTGTGCGCTGCTCTGGTTCGCCAGAAGCGGCTTAGTCATGCTGGCCACATGACCCGGAAGCTGTACGCCGGCTCCCTCGGCCAATAAAGCGAGATGAGAGCCACAACCCCAGAGTCGGGCACGACTGGACCTCATGGTCAGGGTTCCCTTTACCTTTACCTCTTCTGCAAGAGGAGGAAATTCCCGTAAAGTCCATAGGAAACTTTGGCCCCAAATCTAAACACACTTATTGAACACAATGGAACTTACTTCTGAGTAAATATGTCTAAGAGTGGCCTGTAAGAGATGTGTTATGTTACTCCACAGGTGTCTAACCTGCAGCAGAGGTAGCAAAGGCAATAGTGACTTACTATACCTGAACAGGAGAAGGATCTGTCTATGGAAGTCAAAAACTAGACTTCTGCTCCTGTGCTGTGCTGATGCCTGTTCTCTAGCTAAGCAGAATCGAGAGCCACTGCTTAGGACAAGTGGGGCAATCCTATGGAATCAGGGGGCATTCTGGTAGATATCCTTGAAATTCATATGCAGTGTAGGCAAACTCTGCACATTAGAGTGGAATTAGTCCAGATTTGGACTTGAGTTTGGCTACCACGGTAATATTCTGATTTATTCAGATTTATTCTCAGTAGAACAAAGGCAGGGGTGGGTTTTACTGCAGAGCCCTGGGGTGAGTATAGAGACCCATGTTGATGACAGAAATACCCTTTAAGAGTAATTACTTTCATGGGAAGTTTGTAATTGCCCAAATAAGAAAGTTGGAAAAACAAATAGATAGAAAGGTTGTTGCTCAGCAGCAGAACATCTGCTTTGCATGCAAAAGGTCCCAGGCTCAATCCCCAGCATCTTCAGGTAAGCCTGGAAGAGATCCCATTCTGAAACTCTGGAGAACTGCTGCCAGTCTATGTACACAGTGCTAAGCTAGAGGGACCAATAGTTTGACTCAGCATAAAGCAGCTTCCTGTGTTCCTGTGGTTTCATAGGGTCATAGAATTGTCAATGCATACTATCAGGTGCATGCAATCATCATGCAATATCTATCATCATGCAATAGTGGCAACAACCAAGCAGCAAACATGATGCTTTTGCAACATGTTCAGCAAGATCTCATTACTGTACAGAGTTGCTCTGACTGGTTGTGCAGCAATGATTCTTACTTGCTGTGGGGGGAAAGTGAGTGGCTGTTTGCAAGTCTGCACCTCTATACTTCCAAAAAGAAGAAAAGAAAAAAAGCTAGATATGGTGGGGAGCGAGTGTCTTGCGCAGGAAAAACCAGAAGACTTCTGGCACGGTAAGTGCACCGACAAATATGCCCTGTGCAAGCTGCTCCTGCTCAAGGAGTCAGATTACAAAAACCCATGGACAAGATGTTTTTTGTTCTTTGTTTTCGTTAAAGTGTTAAGGACAGCTGTAGATGCTTTTGCCACACTTCGTATTTGCTATCCTCCAGGCATTCGTAGAGGAGTGGGCACACCTGCCACAATGTGTTAACAGTTTTGGTCTCTTTCCTATTGTCCCAGAGGGAATTCTGGTTTTATCTCCTAGAACTTCATTTGCAGTGTAGGCAAAAACACTTTCAGTAGAAAACTAAGGAAACAGGCCTCTTAAGCAGACGAAGGAACAGGGAACTACAATGCATTTGAGAAGGATATATATATATATACCAAATTCAATACTAGAAGCACGGGATGAGATGCAGTAAATGACTTACAGCTCACACCTCTCCAGGACTGTTCCACCTTCACCTGCTTGAAGCAGGGTAGGACTCTAACACAGCTGCAATTTGACAGTTTCTTGATCCTTATTTGAAACCAAGCAGCTATTAAGGCGCAGTGGCACTGTGAAGGAGTCCTATCCATCTAGGTTCTTCTACACCCCATCTCCCACCAGGTGTGGGAAGGTACAGAGGCATGAGATGTGAAGAAGGGTATCCGTAAATCAGAGCAACACTCCTATGAAACATCCTCCTTCCTGCCCTCCATTCCACACTTCCACCCAGGGGAATAAACATTTACCAAAAAAAGCCCCTTATTAACCTTTCTCCTTATCCTGATGCTGATAATTACTCAAATACTAATAATTACTCTAGCTAATTTCTCATTGAGAATTCTGCTCATATTCACTCCATCTCATGTAAGTCAGTCACAGCACAAGGCTGGATTAGTCAGGGAAGAATCTTAAAATGTAACATGGTTAGAGAATATACAACAATATAAAAACAGGAGATAAGAAGATAATGTGTTCCTGGCTTACACATCCTGGCCACTGATGAGCATCCTCAGTGATTTATTAACCATAGGTGTAGCCCATACTTGAGCAGTAGCTTTGTCAGCTGCATTGCAGAAGAACACAGGGAGAAAATTCAAACCTGATATTTATAAAAGGGAAAAACTCTTTAAAACCAGGTTACACAACTGGGTAGCATGGAGTTTTCATTTACACACCTAGAACACAGGTGCAAAAAGATCATTCTGATGCCATGTGTAAATAGCTACTTAATTCTTTCCTCACTTAGCATTCAAATTATTATTATTCCATGCAAACAATTTTCTGGTTTCTTTACTTGTAGCTCTGGACTTCTTTCCAAATTAGAAATCTTGAGCTTATGGGAACACACTTGCCTTAAATGTGTCCCAGACATACAGCAGAAGGATTCAGAAAACAGAATGGACTCTTAAGATGGCCTACAAATGAAACCCAGGGAAAATCATGTAAACTAGGTCAAGTCTGGAGTAGCAAACAGTGAGTTGCAGAGTGATTGCATAACATGGGTAATGAAGTGCTGACCCACAAGTAATACTCCTTCCCAAGGAACAGCACACAAAAAGACATCTTATCCGCTGCTCACATGACATGCAACATGGATTATTATGAGAAAAACAAAAACACACAACTCAACAATGAAATTTTAAGAGTTGTACAATAAACAGTGATAAAGGTGAAAACCTTCTGTGTTAAAAACAACGCAGCTATTAAAATAGATACAAACCATCAGTAAAAGGGCCTGACTCACCCCAGTAAAAAGAGATCATCATAATGTTAGTAATGTTAGTGCTGCTCTGAAGGAAGTCAGACACCATCCCCTTGTACAGGGAAGAAATTCAGTTCGGAGTTAGCTAACCGTCAGACACAAGCAACCTGCTCTACAAGAGGTGCTATCTCATAAAGAAAAAAATCCCAAGCATCAGCTAACAAAAGCACAAATCACCTTTGAGAAGTTCAGAAACTCAGGATGGAACTTGCAAAAGGATGAATAGGTGTTACTGTAGACCAGCTTTTCCAACCTGGTACCTTCCAGATGTTCCAAACAGCAACTCCCGTGAGCCACAGACAGTTCTGCCAACTAGCACAGCTGGCAAAGTACAATAAACACCTGTGAAGGCTAGAAACTGGAGATTGACCCATGTTCAGAAGTGATATTAGCATGGACACCTCTATAACATCAAGTAGACTGCACAGTGCAATCCTGTACATGTTATGAAGAACTTACTTCCAGGTAAGTGCATTCAGGATTGCAGTCTTGACTGCCTGTAAGTCCCATTAAAATCTGTGGGACTCACTTCTCAGTACAGTGGTACCCCGCAAGACGAATGCCTCGCAAGACGGAAAACCCGCTAGACGAAAGGGTTTTCCGTTTTGGAGGCGCTTCGCAAAACGAATTTCCCTATGGGCTTGCTTCGCAAGACAAAAGCCCATAGGGAAATCTCCGGGACAGCGGGGAAGTGCAGCGCGTCTTCCCCACTGTCCTCGGACCTCCTCCGAAGCCCGGCGGGGGGCGGGCGGAGGGAAATAAAGGGGGAAAAAATTATTCCCCCACCGCCAGGTGTGGGGCTGGGGCGGGGGAAGCCGGGGGTTCCCCCTCCCCCAGAACGGAACCCAGAGCCATGCCGAAGCTGCGCGCAGCTTTGGCATCGCTCTGGGAGCTTGCGGGGCTGGGGGAGGAGGAAGCCCTCCGCCAGCCTCCAAACCATGTCGGGAGACAGCGGGATGGCGCGCTGCGCCTCTCCCACTGTCCCCCGAGTTTGCGGGGCTGGCGACGGGGAGGAGCAGGCTTCTTCCCCCGCCAGCCTTCCAGCCAAGTCGGGGGGGCAGCGGGATGGCGCGCTGCGCCTCTCCCGCTGTCCCCCGAGTTTGCGGGGCTGGCGACGGGGAGGAGCAGGCTTCTCCCCCCGCCAGCCTTCCAGCCAAGTCGGGGGACAGCGGGATGGCGCGCTGCGCCTCTCCCGCTGCCCCCCGAGTTTGTGGGGCTGGCGACGGGGAGGAGCAGGCTTCTCCCCCCCCCCCCGCCAGCCTTCTAGCCAATTCGGGGGACAGCGGGATGGCGAGCTGCGCCTCTCCCGCTGTCCCCCGAGTTTGCGGGGCTGGCGACGGGGAGGAGCAGGCTTCTCCCCCCCGCCAGCCTTCTAGCCAAGTCGGGGGACAACGGGAATGGCGCGCTGCGTTTCTCCGCTGTCCTGGACGGCTTTCAAAAGCCTGCCTTCAAAAGCCGTCCGGGACAGCGGAGAAACGCGCTGCCTTTCTCCGCTCTCCCGGGAAGGCAGGCAGGGGGGAGCAAAGACTTTTGCCCCCCGCCGGCCTTCAGAAGAGGTCCTGGACCTCTTCTGAAGGCTGGCGGGGGGCAAAAGTCTTTGTCCCCCCTGCCTGCCTTCCCAGGGGCTTTTAAATCGCCCCGGACAGGGAGAAGTCCTCTGCTGTCCCGGGCGATTTTAAAATGCCGCCCGCCAGCATTTTAAGATCGCCCCGGACAGCGGAGAAGTCCTCCGCTGTCCCGGGGTTTTTTAAAATGCTGGGGGTGGGAAGAAAAGCCCTTGTCCCCCCCCCCCAGCCTTCAGAAGAGGTCGGGGGACAGACTGTCCCCGGACCTGGTCTGAAGGCGGTTTCCCTAGGAACGCATTAATTGATTTTCAATGCATTCCTATGGGAAACCGTGCATCGCAAGATGAAAAACTCGCAAGACGAAGAGACTTGCGGAACGAATTAATTTCGTCTTGCGAGGCACCACTGTATCATGCATAGGATTCTCTTGCGACTAACTTTCAATCTTAAATGTGAATCTTTCTAGACTGTAGCAACTAAACAAACAGACTTGCCTTGCCAAGAAAAGAAAGCCCTCCCATGAACTGGTATCTGTATCCAGAGCTTCCTGCCGCAAATAGATGGTGGCTAGTGGCCAATCTGCCCCAAATGGTTAGGTAAATCACTGGCAGCAAATACAATTCTTTTGTTTGATGCTGCTATTTACCACTCGCGTATTCATGGATAATTGAACAATTCCATCAGGTTCATATTCTGAAAGGACAACAACTTGACCCACTTCCCACTGTGTTGAGACTCCACCGAACTGCAATTCAACAGATCAATTATTTTATGCCGGGTAAAAAGATTTTAGCCCTTTGTCCCTGCTGTTATTGCCTACTATCTCTTGGCTGCATTACAAGCTTCCTATGTCATTTTTGGAAAAGATGATCAGATGGCAGCCCTATACACAAGGAAGCTAAATACACAAGCAAACTTATTATTGGCATTTCCTGACTCCCCAACCACCCACCTGATGCTGCAGACTCGATATTCCTTCAATAATGGTGTTTACATGCTTTATTGGGCTCTCTGCAGATATATAACATGGTCATAAGCACAAGCTCTGTCTGAAGATAGCAAACACACCTGCCAAATATGGCAAGTTGCAAAAGTAAAAAATCAGCAATGCTCAAACTGCAGCTGTTAGCTGAAATTCATGCAACCCTCAACATAATTTCATGTGGGTTGGGGGAGCCCTGAGGGAAAGGAGGGTGGAAATGGGGCAAATGGCCTAAATGGATGGAGCGATAGAAGAAGGGATGGGCAGGAAGCCCTCTAGAAGCAGTCAGTTCAGTCCCTTAGCAAGGCCAATCTATATCTCCCCTGGCAGCTTCCTGAGCAGGGAAGAACAGGGGGTGAGGAGAGAGAAGATGTGGTCCTGCCCACTTTTGCCTCTGATCTCATCTACAGCTGACTTTGGATTTGCCCACTGGCAACGTGTAGGCCTAAACACGTTACCCCCACAGCCCTTGAGTGGAAGGCATATACAGTGGTACCTCGGGTTACATACACTTCAGGTTACAGGCTCCACTAACCCAGAAATAGTACCTCAGATTAAGAACTTTTTTCAGGATGAGAATAGAAATCGTGCTCCGGCGGCGCGGCAGCAGCAGGAGGCCCCATTAGCTAAAGTGGTGCTCCAGGTTAAGAACAGTTTCAGGTTAAGTACGGACCTCCGGAACAAATTAAGTACTTAACCTGAGGTACCACTGTATCCTACACACACACACACAGAGAGAGAGAGAGAGAGAGAGAGAAAGATCTCCCAAAGACCACAAATTTGTATTTCTGCTCTATGGAGTCAAAGATAGAATGTTCCCTAAAATGAGAGCTGCATCAAGCAAACAGATACAAAAGTACAAAGGAAAGAGAGTCAGAACAGTTTGCCAGCATTTCCACACTGCCGGAGAACTCCGAATAGGAATCGCACCTCCTGCCTGCCTGCCAAATTCTGTTCCTCCTGACCTTCCTACTCTGGATCCGTCCTTCCTTTCCCTGGGTCCACCCCACCACATGTCTCTCATTCTTGCTTGCCTCTGCCTGCCTGCCTGCCTCTCTCTCTCTGGCACAATGCTCTGTGTTGCTTTGTACTCTTATCTGTATGTGGCTGTGATTAATTCTCAGTGGCTGGCAGCAACAACAAGAGGGAGGCGCTTTAGTTTGCTGCCATACTTCAAAGGCAAAGACTTATCTGCCTGAAACACACTTTGCAGCCTTTTCAGGGGAACCCTTCCCAGTTCTACGGGGCTCACATGGTGCTGAGAAGCAGTGCAAAAGGAGGGCTTTTTTATGGTACTGCATTTCAAAGCCCCCCTCCCTTCCTCTCTACTTGTCCATCCCCAAGCTACCGTTCTGTGCTCTGCGCTGACACCTGCTGGAAGAGATGGGTGAGTCAGTTCCGCAGATATTTATGCGTGGAGGAAATGTTATTTTGAATCAGCCCTGGCATTCCCTTCCTTCCCAACACAATCTGTTTCTTAACTTTGCTGCTTTATTAAAAACTGGGGGTGGTTTCAGAACGTCACTATTTCGGGGTGGGATTCAATCACACGCTGGCAAATTCAGGTTGCACAATTGACGTTTTAGGACCCTTGTAGATGACCTGCTTGCTGAGCATTCATCCTGCTTTGTTTGCAGGGAGATTAGACAATGTCAAGCAAGTGTTGTCCAACACTTCACAGTGCATTTCCCCTTATCACAAAAAGTCCAGCATTGGGGGGGGGGGGGAGATGGTTTGTTGTGCAGGACCTCCATTTTGCCACATTTTGTAATGAATGTTCATCACCATGGACCCAGAATGTATTTGATCTTCGAGGTAAAGGCTACCACCTCCATTGCCAAAATTCAAAAACATAGAAAAACCAGAAGCAGCACACAGCTCTGCATCATCTCCAGCTTATGCATTGCCTTAAGAAACTCTTGCCACCATCAGAAGCAGGGTATAGAATTTGGATGTAGTGGAAGCAAAGGTTCAGCAACCATTATCTGCCTGCCTGCCCCCTCTCTCCACGTGGACTTTTGCACTGGACCATGGCAGATCCATGTGCATTTCAAGCATCAGGCACTTGGTGTTCCCCATTCATAAAATAAGCACTTTGTTTTGGTCCCTGCCCCAAGACCCCAGCAGGGCTCAGATAGAGCATCCAAGACAACGCAGGTGGGGATAACAGAGGCTGAACTTTCAGACAACAGCAGGAAGCATTTAATAGGGAAGCTCAGCTATCACTGCTCAGCCAAGTCTCTTGGTGGGGCGCTCAGGGCTTCAGCAGATCTGAAAGGCGATTGCTATGGAATCATCTCTCCATGAACCCAGCGACTCTGATCCCAACAGCTCCCAAACAGAGGGAAACCACTTTCCTCGCCATTGAGATTCAGCTGTTCCGAGGTGGAGCAAAGGATCCAATGCTACACACGGCAGCAATGTAAACACGAGCTTATGACAAGAAGGGAAGATCATTCTTTGTTGAAGTGAGCCGGCTGGGGGATTGAGAAAATAGTATTAGCCCCAATGACATCTGTCCAAGGGCTTACCCAGACGATACACTTTGTGGTTCATTACTATGCCGTTTTGAAACCACACGGAAATAACAAGAAATTAAGACTCTACACTACCCAGTAATTTGTGGCTTGTTCTGATTGAATGAGTAGCAGTCACCCCCAAGTTTTACCATATTTATCATACACAAGCAGCAATTTATCAGAGAGGGAGGGGTGAACCAGCACAATATGGCTGTGCACAGAGGTATCTTGTAGCTCCAAACACTGATTTTTTAAAAAAAATTAAAACAACATGATTGCAGAAGAACTTTAGTGATCATAAGTAGAGAAAAGGCCCACTTCTTGTTCAACAAAGAAACAGAGAGATAAACCCTTTATGAAGGAAGGATGGAAACAGAGGACTGAAATGTTCACCAGAGCCAAACAAACTAGAACAGTCTCTTCATCATTTAAAAATTGGACAATTCCATATATGCCACTGTTAGAAATAATTGGCATGTACAAACAAGACACAGCTTTCTTGCTGGCTCTTGAAGAGCTGATATCAGGAACTGCTGGGGCTGGAACCTGGAATTGATAGCTTTCTGCAGTGTTGCCACGTGTAGTAAGCCACTGACTACAGGTTAGAGCAGCCTTTGCCAACCTTGTGCCTCCAGATGTTTGGGACTACAACTCCCATAGCAACTCCCACTGGAAGTTCTATATCCAAAATATCTGGAGGGCACCAGGTTGGGGAAGCTGGGTTAGAGTATTTCCTCAGGCAGTAAAGGATTTCTGGCTCTTGTGAGTGGCTCCTTCCATCCAGGCTGGCCATTAGCTCTCCTCACCAGCTTTCTCTTCAGGCTAGGCCTTTGCCTTTTCAATGACTGTCCTGACATGCTTTGGCCTTTTTCTATCCCCAAGCTCTGATGCCTGATCCCACTACTACTCAATGACCGCCTGCTGCTCAGCTCAGCCAGGAGGGCCAGTCCTATCATTAAGCAGAGTGATGCAGCCTACTCAGTTGGAGGATGCAGTGGAAGAAGATTCAGCTGCCAGTCTGGTTAACTTCTTTATCTTGTCCTTCACTTCAGGCAGCAAAATGTCCTGGGATGATGACCCGGTCTGACCAGTGATAAGCATCAACCCAGTTCTGCTTCTAAAAAAGCTATGGAGCTTTGGATATGCTTGTCCCTGTAGTGTATATAGGGACGTGGGTGGCGCTGTGGTCTAAACCACTGAGCCTAGGGCTTGCCAATCAGGTCGGCGGTTTGAATCCCTGCGACGGGGTGAGCTCCTGTTGCTCGGTCCCAGCTTCTGCCAACCTAGCAGTTCGAAAGCACGTCAAAGTGCAAGTAGATAAATAGGTACCGCTCCGGTGGGAAGGTAAACGGCTGGTTTCGCCAGAAGCGGCTTAGTCATGCCGGCCACATGACCTGGAAAAACTGTCGGCGGACAAATGTCGGCTCCCTCGGCCATTAACGAGAGATGAGCACCACAACCCCAGAGTCGTTTGTGACTGGACGTAACTGTCAGGGGTCCTTTACCCCATAACTTTTATAGTGTATATATTCTATTTATCCAACTGACAGCATTTTCTAGAAAACAATTGGCAATGAACAGTTATAGCAAAGCAGTTCCTTACAGTATTAGCAGTACCAGAACACAATATTTCCTCAGTTCCCCAAAGGAGAACACTGTGCATATTTCCATTATAGAAGCAAAACCAGTGTATTTTGGATCGAGACCATGCTGCTTTGGTAGTAGCTGTCATCTTCCACCTACCCATGAGACAACATTCTCAGTTCATTTATTTTTCCTCCTTAGTGGTTAGAGGATTGGAATACTTGGGACCTGGATCATTAAAGTTAGGAAAGTTTAGCAACAACACAGGTAGCTTTAGGAAAGGAAGCTCTCTGCTGGGAACCCCTGAGCTAGTAATTTTTTAGTGATCTTTTGCTCTGGCTATTGTGAGATCTCTGCCAAGATCAGGCAGCAGGCAATGCAACCCTGAATCACCCATACAAGCAGGTAATTACTTATACCCAATACGCAGCACCAAATGTGTCTGTCCATCTGTCGGACTATATCAGAACAAGAGACAGCTGAGGCTCCTACAAGTGTCCGATGGTCAAATACAAGTGCTGGCATGAGTCGGACTGAAAATTTAGCTTGTGCAGGATTGCAAATGAAGAGCTTGGGTGTGTGGGTGGAATGTAGCTGGCCAGGAACTAGAAATCTGGCAGAAGCCTTGTGATAGAAGCTCATGGATCTCCTTCCTGCTGATAGCCTTATCCAGAGCCAGCAGCCTTTAGTTTCCATAAGCTCACACACCCAGTCCCAGAATAACCCAAAGAGAACACAATCTCATCATCATGAAAATATGTGCAGGGAGGGGGGCACAGTTAATTATCCTGTCCATCTCCTGCAGTTGTCCTGTCAGAATGGATGGATGCCAAAGGACAGTCAAACAGTATCCTTTCAGGGGAGGGGTTGGCATGGGAGCACGCTAATGATCCTCAACAACACATCTTTTGATTTGTTGCCCTGAACTAGCTCTCTCCATTCTGCACAGACAGATGAACTGATGTGACAGAATCAACCTTCATGTCAGGTGGTTTGAGTTCTAGAACTCAAAACCACCTGACATGCAGGTGCAGGTGCACCTGCTATAGTCCACATGGTCATTAGGGTGAAGTTCTACAACTGTTTGGTTCAAAAGGGCACTTCCTTTGCAGCCAAAGCCAAATCTTCATTCCACAGGTCTGCAGAGCAATCCTTTAAACAAAGACCATTATCCTGGAGTTTCAGCTCTCCCAAATGTTTAGTGGGGGAGGTGGGGGAAGAATATGCCAGGCTCCTTATAAATCAGGTTTCCTAGCAAAGCACAGAGCACAGATCTCTGAAGCCTTCCTCTCACACACTGACTCTACAGCATCTCCACATCGATAGCATATTTGGGGATAGGCAAGATTAGCTGTTGTCCTCTATTCTGAGAAATACATTCCCATTTAATAAAGATTAATACGAGTGCGGCGTCTGTCCCAGACTCTGCATTGCCACAAACCAGAAAATATTGGAACTTTAATTATATCAGCATAATAAGGCCAAAGGGGAAAAAAGCAAGGGAGATACTTAATCTAAATCAATGTTCATAAGAGCAACAAACTCTCACAGCTCACCATCCCTGACAGATATGACACTGGTTAATCTAAACTGATTTAAAGTGAACATTATTAATGGGCCCACTCTGCATGACTAGGCCTTGGCCACAGCTCCGGGCGAGCCTACTAAATTTGCAGCTCCTGCTCAGCCTGAGACCACACCAGATGCAGGATTACCTACGGGCATTAGCAATTTAATTGCTTGCCCACACGCACTATATGCCAGGCCCTATCAAGCTAGACCACGATTCCCTGCGAGCCAAGTCTGAAGTCAGACCCCAGGTCCTGCTGAAATAAAAGACAACACTCTTCTCAACTGGGGTGGCCTTAGGGTTCATGATCTCCACGGCAGAATACAAAGCTGTGTCTCCAAGTCTGACATACTTACACCCTCCACCCCCCTGCTAAAGGGGCCAATTGCTATACTAGTAAACCAACCCTGCAGAGTGTACCCCTCCTGGCCTTCCAATGTTTCATCACGTATATGTTGTTGTTTTTTCAAAAATCAAACAAGCAAACTTACTTGTCATGAACAGAGGTGGAGCCACCCTCCATACAGCCATGTCATTGCGACGGATCTTAGATAGTGCTGAGGCAGGGTAGCAGCGATCTTGAGGACATGCCAGTCCATCGGAAGGGGCTTCAGATTAGTCCCTCCAGTGCACCCATGTGGCTTTGCTGCTGCCCTGCCCCAGCCCTGTCTAGATATAATATTTTTTTTGTTATTACTATTACTATTAATTACTTATACCCTGCCCATCTGGTGGGGCCTCCCCAGCCACTCTGAGCGGCTCCCAACAGAACATTAAAAACATCAGACATTAAAAAATTCCCTAAACAGGGGTGCCTTCAGATGTTTTCTAAAAGTCAAGTAGTTGTTTATTTCCTTGACATCTGATGGGAGAACGTTCCACAGGGCGGGCGCCACTACCAAGAAGGCCCTCTGCCTGGTTCCCTGTAACCTCACTTCTCACAGTGAGGAAACCGCCAGAAGGCCCTCGGCGCTGGACCTCAGTGTCTGGGCTGAACAATGGGGGTGAACAATACGCTCCTAAAGGTATACTGGGCCGAGGCCGTTTAGGGCTTTAAAGGAGCAACAGCATCTCCACCACGCCACACCCACCGCTACTGGCATTATCCAATAAAGTTTAGATTTGCTAGAACTCCTGACCTACTACAATTATCTGCCCTCAGATGCTTATGATCTAAAGGGATTCTGGATGGCTCTGGTGAAGCTTCCCAGCAATGGAACAGGCCTGTTGAAGCCCTAGTCAACCTCTGGAATCAAAACACTCTTCTTGCAAGAGCACAGTGGGCTGCACAAATTACAGAGGTATTTCAAGTGGCAAAGGGCACTTGTTCTGTTTTGACCCTCAGAAAGGTGGGGAGGACTCCTTGGTGACCTGCTGCCATCCATTAGCACAGGCACTCTGTGGATGAAACCACTTGCATCCATTCCAATTTAAGGCCCCAGATCAATGGCTGTGCCTGAAGTACAACTGTAATGGATGCCTTTCATTTCATTCCACCTTAGGAAGTGGACAAGATTCGTGGAAGCCTGAGGTGAACCCACATGCATACTCAAGCCTTGCTCATCATGCCAGCTTAAAAGTGCCAAAGAAGGATGTTTAAAGGAGTGAAGCAGGTGATAAATGCTTGATCACATGCCAGCAGTGTTAAAGGAAGCTCTGGGGAAACTATTACAGGTACTAGGGAAAAATTATATCTCCATGAATAATTCCATGGTGTATTATTATTGCCCAGTGACTAATCTATTCTTTTTAAACAAGGTGCTAAAGTGTATTACAACAACTCAACTCCAGGTGGTCTTTTATGAAGTGAATAATCTGGATCCACTGCCATCTAGGTGCCAACCTAGTTTGGGGACTGAAACTGCTTTGATCATCTTGGTAAGAAATATAAACTAGGAACTAGACAGCAACCGGACATCCTAGTTGGTTCTGATGCCATCAATTAATGATTTTTTAAACAACCAATGAGTTGGCAGTGGATCACATGATTAAGTGCTGGTTCCAATCATACTTGGGAGGACAGAAATGTAAGGTTTCCTGGCTTTGATTTACATGTTAAAACAGTTTCACTTGTGGCCCTTTCCCCCAGTAAGGCAAGCATTGTCTTCTTCATAAATGCCAATTCCAAGAAAAGAAAGCAGCTGTACAACCCAAGTGCATGTATTCTTTGCCCACAACAAATACCACCTCAGATCCTTCTCTGAATAACCTATGACCACTCCATGTGCATGAAAGGCTGACACCTTCCTAGTGCTGTAGACACACAGAGCTCAATTCACAACTCTTGTGCTCTTAGCTGTCAACAAGCAGAGCCAGGAAAGAAAGCAGGTGAATTTGAGATCAGCAAAGGAAATGTCTGCCCCAGGAAAGGCCCCCAAATGTTAGCTCCATGGCAGGGAGAATATTGTTCTCAGAGACATAATAAAACTCAGCTGCACAAACCAGGCTGTGAGAATAAGAAACTCGAGACCCCCTTTTGGGAATCATTGTGTAGCATACAACAACACTAGCCTCCACTTCCCAAGCAGCTGCTGCTGCTGCAACATACCCAACCCAAAGGCCTCACTACACCAGAAAGAGGAGCCAGGTGCTTTTCTGCCCATGTATTGAATGCCATTAATATTAATTTCAGGCCTGTTTCCTCTGCTTCTCTCCTTTCTACTGAAGTCCTTGGGGGCAGTTGTCAGTTTAACAGAGACACTAAAGACAGGACATGTGAACTTGACATTACATTCGACACTGCAACCTCCTACTATAACATCTCCAAAGTGTCCATTTTGGGTGGTTAGGGGATCATGGAAGATGCTGCAGCTGGTCTACAAGTGGGGAAAAGGTGTCTCTGAATACTGCCATCAGAAAGTGTGAACCAGCTCTAAGATTTGAGAATGTAGAGGAACAGGAAGAAGCAAAATTGTAACGGTCAAACTTCAATTGTGCACTCAGAAGACAGTGAAAGTTCATTGTAGAGCAAAAACGGCATCCAAATTTGACCAGCCAACGTTTTCAACAAGTAAATTCATTCTTAACGCTGAGTATTTGAACTTTGCTTTCAAACTCTTAAAAATGTCACTTTGTGATTGCCTTTCTCTTTAGCATTCCCAGATTTGTAATTTGATGGTTTTTTGAGTTCTCTAAGTACAATCGACCCAGCACAGTTGCCATGAAACACCCATTCATTTTTGAATGAAGCTGCTGCAGGAGTAGTCGCTGGCCAGTTTTATACCGTGTGTGCTGTGCTACAATGGAGGAAACAAAAAGCCTGCTTCGATTTTGATGAGTACACTCAATGTGAATTCAGGCAAATGGTCTCAAAGGGTGAAAACTCGAATATTTGTCAAAGGCAACAATAACAACAACAAAAAGCAATCTTCATTTAAATGACTAGGTCACATCAAGGCAACTTCTGCAAACTACTTAAACAGGTTTGTCTATTTAAACAAGTTTGAGACTACAAGTATGCTGCTTTACAAAACGAAGCTTCCCTTGACCACAAGACTTCATTTGAGATTTTCAAAGGTGGTTTTCTTTCAGTACCTCTTCTTATTCAGTAATCAAAAGAGCTCAGGTTTCCTTAACTTCCCCCCATGACTCATGAGAAAGTAGATAAAGGACAGAGGGAAGGTGAAAATCAATCCCAACTACAGTGGTACCTCGAGTTACAAACGCCTCTGGTTGCAAAGGCTTCAGGTTACAAACTCCGCTAACCTGGAAGAGTTACCTCGAACTGAGAACTTTGCCTCAGGATGAGAACGAAAATTGTATGCCGGCAGCGCAGTAGCAGCAAGAGGCCCCATTAGCGAAAGCACGCTTCTAGTTAACAGTTTCAGGTTAAGAAAGGACCTCCAGAACGAATTAAGTTCGTAGCTAGAGGTACCACTGTAATCACAAAAATAATATGTCTCTTCAAACTTTAGGAATATTGAAGATTTCCCCTTGAACCTAAGTTCAGGCTTACTATGAAGTCAGTTCTCAGGTGGTGATTCAAAAGCTTGGAGGTCCAAGCAGCTGAAGGATTCCACCTGACAGCCCTAAGCAGAAAGAAAGAAAGAAAGAAAGAAAGAAAGAAAGAAAGAAAGAAAGAAAGAAAGAAAGAAAGAAAGAAAAGCACACATTTGTGCTGCACAACATAGAGTTAAGAAGACTCCTTGTTCCTTGCATTTGACAGACCAAAAGACAGCAGATCTCACACTCCCAGCCCCTTGCCCTCCACCCATCATTTGCTAGGCACTGAGCCAGGCATGAGCTGTTGGAGAGCTGCAGCAATCCACTCCTCCCTCCCAAGTAATCGCCTTCACCCCTATCCCCTACGAAAGAAACAGATAGAAGACAATGGTCTCTTTCTTCCCAAGCCGCTGCTGCTGAGGGCTATTAATCTCCCTCCCTGCAGGGGAGGGCAACGCTGGACCTTGGCCAATGTGCAACGAAGTCAAACTTTTTTTTTTAATCCCCAAATGATCCTTGTGTGAGCTTATTCATGGGCTCCAAACATGACCCCAGCACTAAGTGGGGCTGCTGCGTCAGCAGAGCTGCACGCAGCTGAAGTGTGTGCGTGCCTACAACACAATTTTGGCTCTCGACCTGAAAACCATTCTCTGGGGCAGACGGATCTCGGGGAGAATGTGTCAGCAGAGGCAAATAACAAGAGGAGGGGGGGGAGGAGGGGGGTGAAGAAACTACAGAGAGGATGTGATGAAGAATAAACACCTGCCCAGGCACCGCAGCCCCATCAGGACTGCACGGAGACCTGCCCAATCTGGAGAGAAGCAGACTTTGTTCTCGGGAACACACAAACATAGGAAGCTGGCTGCACCCAGCTCAGTATTCTCTACACTGGCTGGCAGCAGCTCTCCAGGATTTCAGACGGGGGTCTTCTCTCCCAGCCCTCCTGGAGATTCTGGGGATTGAACCGGAACCCTTCTGCATGCAAAGAAGATGCTCTGCCACCAACCCAAGGGTTTTTCCCTCCTAAGAGTCTTAGATTAAGAGCCTGTCAGTGGTGAACTAATGGGTAACAAATTCTCTACAGCAGTAGAAGCAGGACAAGGAGTCATGAAAGTTTGGAATAGGAACAAATGCACAGAGTCGTTTTACTCGTTTGGATGACCAGTCTGTAGTCGCCCCTTCATCAATGGGAGGATGACAGAGGGATGGTACCAATAAAACCTTGTCTCTTAAGGATTAAGAACACTGCACCACCAGATGCAACATCAATCCTGACAGGTAGATAGATACCAGGAAATAAATTCTAGAGATGACCATACTCTACTGCATGGGTAGGCAAACTAAGGCCCAGTGGCCGGATTCGGCCCAATCGCTTTCTAAATCCAGCCCGCGGACAGTCCAGGAATCAGCGTGTTCTTACATGAGTAGAATGTGTCCTTTTATTTAAAATGCATTTCTGGGTTATTTGTGGGGCCTGCCTGCTGTTTTTACATGAGTAGAATGTGTGCTTTTATTTAAAATGTATCTCGGGTTATTTCTGGGGCATAGGAATTCGTTCATCCCCCCACCCCATATAGTCCGGCCCCCCACAAGGTCTGAGGGACAGTAGACCGGCCCCCTGCTGAAAAAGTTTGCTGACCCCTGCTCTAATACGTGTAGATCCTTTGGCATCTGCAGCAGATAACCCACACACCTCAAGGGGCAGATCTCCTAGCCAAAGTAAAACATACCAGCCAAGTTGCCATCATGCAGCCACATCCGAAAGCCCCCTATCTGAACAAGAGATGTTACATCAACTTTGCATTTTTACTATGCTCTGTAAAGCACTTCATTCTACAGAGAGGCTACGAAAGGTAGATCATTCCTCACCTGCCTATTTCAATGTGCAAAAGAACTGTTAAGAAGCAGGCTCAAGGACCTTTGGGACTACCCTCCTCCCAAATACACACACGTGGTGAATTAAAAAAGCCAGGGACAGACCCCTTAAAAGAGATCCAAAGGCTCTAACAGAATCAATGGAAATATTTGCAACTGCACTTCTTTAAAATCAGTAACAATGATAAAAACAGAGAAGAAGAGCCTGAACACAGTGGCTCTCAGACTCAATTTGTCACTGTGGCCAGATCTGAGAGCGTGTCTTAAAAACACCTTCCTCACTGGGGCAAATGCACACCAGAAGCTGACCTGGAAAGTTCATCTCATTTAGACCCTAATCCTGTAAATGGGATTGAGTTGGATTTAGCAGGTGAAAACACAGGGAATTAGCCCCCTCTGGCTATTCAGCTTCCTGACGCTACTCCTTGAACTAAAGTCCAATTTGAACGCCCTTAGGCACACCCCCATGAGCGCCAGCCACATACAACATGCCACTATGTGGAGCAGCTGCCACCTGGAAGCTGTTTCAGCTCAAGCAGCCTCCACATGGGAATTGTAACTTGTAGACCAGCCTCCCAATCCCCTGAAAAGCCGGTAATGTTGCTTTCCTGGAGATTGTCCCTTGGAAAGCCGCCAGCTCAGTGCTTTGCGGCTTTGGGCAGATTGCACGGCAACACTGCCATCTATGCAGGATGTGTAAAGTACAAAAGCAGTTTTAGCCATAAAATGTTCATATAGGGGGAAAAGCAGCAGCGGCAGCAGCAGCAGACTGAGGTGTTTCATTCTATAACCTAATCCTCCACCACCAATAGCAATAATACTTAGAATTTATGAAATGCTGTAAAGCATAGAAAGAGATTCATATACATCACCCCAATAACCATTACAACAACTTGGTAAGGTAAGAGAAACAGCGAGAGACAATGGCTACCCAAAGTCCACCTGTAATTTCATACCTAAAACGAGATTTGATTTGAGGACTTTCCAGCTCACAGCTGACACTCTTAACCATCACACTACAGCAGCACTATGCCACCCCTCAGCTCCCCCTCTGCGAACGCTCAATCCTCCCACAGCCATTCTAAAACCATCCTTTGCACTTGCAACTTCATCTTCTCTGTTCACGCCATTGCCCTGCTCCCTCCTCCCGAGGCTGACAGCTGCTCCAGCAGTCTTGAGCCATTGATTTCCATGCTTTGCCCTTCAAAATTCTTCTGGCTTCGTGCCCAGGTTGTATTGCCTAGTTACTCAGGAGCAAATATCTCTATTATTATTGCAATTATTTTCCAATCAACATTGTTCTCCGTCGAGTCAATTGAGGGAGGGCGAGGTGGGGGACTGACAAGGAAATCAATGCTTAGCCTTCACCCTTTTTCATAGAGTCAGGATACCACAGGGAACCCAGGGGCAGGCAATTTGGGCTGCTATGCTCACAAGGAAGGCCTGTGCGGCGTGAGCAAACAGATTCAAATAGGTTTGTTTAGTAGGGAGCTTTAGCTCTCTTGAGGAATGAATGTCTGTTCTTTTGCAGTGCTTTAGTTATTGGGACTCACCCAAACATTCCTGTGCTGGTCCTCTGCTGCTGCTGCTGCTGCTGCACTGCAGTAAGCTAAGACATGGTTTGGTTTGGTTTGGCTTAGCATGTCATCCAAACCTGGTTTTTGCTTTGTCTCCTCCAGATAAACTATGATTTGTAAAACTGGGGAGGGGGCGGAATTGTGGTCACAGCTAATGGGTTCAGATGACATGCTAAGGCAAACCATGGCTTCCTATAGCTGATAAAACCTCACATCACAAGTGACACAGCTTGCAAGAGTGATGCTCTCAACATGGGGGGGGGGGCATTCAAACTGTTGCAAACTCCATCGATCCAACACCTTAAGCTCTAAGAGCAAGATCTCTGCAAGAAAAGCTGCTTTTATTTGAAAAATTCACTTGACAGCATGTATAAAACTACAGCATGCAAATAATTTCCACAGCTCAAATGAGACTTTCAGCAGAAACAAATTCAATACATTTTTATGATACTCCTGGAGCCATTTCATTTTTGTCCAACAGGAAACAGCAGAGACCAGAAGAGCCAGTGTGTGGATCTGGAGACTTGGTTCAAGTCCCATGTCACCCATGAAACATATCATGTGCATGGCACACTCACTCAGCCTCAGTTCCTCATTTGTAAAATGGACACCACCATTGCCTTTCTATTCTGGCAAGCATTTAAATGCTGAGAAGACAACAGGGTTAGCTGAACAATATGTTTATATTTAACATCTTCACATGCTGTTTTATGAATGCCTTTTGCATAGGAATTCATACTTATCTTACAAGGATTGGTTAGATATTAGATCAAGGAATGTTGCAAGCAAATCCCGCAAAAGTACCCACAGAGGCCAGCTCCCCTAATCAAATGGTTGTGAGCAGCACCGAGGGCAGCACAGCTGGGGCTTGGAGGGCATGCTCCCCAGTGTGAACAGTGTCATTTTCCCACTGGGGGCTCTTTGACTGGCAGACCCAGTTGCAGTCCCAAGCAATTCCATCCAGTGGAGTACCAACTTCCACCTTTCCCCAAAACGAGTTCTTGAACTTTGGGGCAGACAGAGGAGCCAGGCACTTTGCATGCACCTTCAATCTTTCATGAGCACTCAAATCAAGCACTTGCAAAAGCTCAAACCCTCTGGCAGCAAACTGTTGAATTCTCAAGCGTCCCTACCTAAAACTAAGACCAGGGGTCAGCAAACTTTTTCAGCAGGGAGCTGGTCCACTGTCCCTCAGACCTTGGGGGGGGGGGCGGACTATATTTTGAAGAGGAAAAAATGAACAAATTCCTATGCCCCACAAATAACCCAGAGATGCCTTTTAAATAAACGCACACATTCTACTGATGTAAAAACATGCTGATTCCCGGACCGTCTGCAGGCCGGATTTAGAAGGCGATTGGGCTGGATCTGTCCCCCGGGCCTTAGTTTGCCTACCCATGACTAAGACAAATCACATTCACACACAATTCCCAAGTTCAACCATCCCATCACTTGGAGAGTGGAAAGAAATGGTGCGTAAGCTATCAGGCAATCTAGCCAAGGGGATCTGCCTGCGTAAGCAGACTTATTAACACCTATCATTTGCTGGATCATGAACCACCAGTGTAATTCAGATGAACGTTCAGATGTGGATCTACATGTATACCTGTGTGATGCTACTGTATTGTTTTCAACTGGATGCACATCTTGGTGTGCATTCAAATGCAGATCTTCAATCATACTATTCACAATTAAAGCTGGATTGGAGCAACCCTGCTGAAACCAACATGACTACCCGTTTTGAAGCAAACATGGTAAAGATCAGGGTGTAACTCTAACAACTGCTTTCCCTATGGAATGGTTTTTCTTCTAGCAGCCAGAAGGAAAAGAATCACTGCTGTGTTTTGATTATTTCTCACTGCCTTGTCCCACGAAGGTGAAATGAAACCTCAGCACACACACCCAATCACTAAAGTCTGCATCTCATTCTGATAGATGATTCTCTTTTCCTGCCTCCAATCCAACTAAAGAAACCATGTCTTTTCTCGTTCCTTGGGGGATATTTAAGCCGTCTTTATTTAAACCGGTGTTGCTGTTTCATCCAGGCTTCTCTTTCTCCATTCTGAGTGAGAAGAAGCAGGACCTGCAGTAGATCTCTGCTAAACTGATGCAAAAAAAGAAACCAATAGTATTTCTATTTTATAAATACAACTTCAACTGAAACCAGATTGGGTTGAGCCAAACACGGACTTTGTCACGTTGCATTTTAGGTTAGGTTCTAAAATTGCCTTCCACAGCACGGCTTCAAATCTCCCTCTCACAAAGCCATCTACAAAGTGGAGGGGGGTCAGTTTTTGAGACTTCTCCAGCTTTGGACTTAAGAAATTACTCTATCTAGAGTACTTAAGTGCAGGATAGCCACAGGAAGGTATACCAAAAATATATATTGGGATAACCTCTATCACAGTGATGGTGAACCTTTTAGAGACTGAGTGCCCAAACTGCAACCCCAAACCCACTTATTTATCACAAAGTGCCAACATGGCAATTTAACCTATATATCTCATTTTTTTCTGTGTGTTTCACGTTTCTTCTTTATGACTGCTGTTGGAATAAATAATCCTTCAAAAAAAATTGCATTACATTCTTCATTAAATTATATTTTCATTTATATATATTTTCATGGTATAACTCAGTGCTTTTTTTTCTAAAAAATGTTTAGGGGTACTCTCATTTTGACTCAAGAAAATCATCACCGGGGGAAAAGAAATGCAGTTCAAATACAGTGAATTTCTTCTCCTGTTAAATTCGCAAAATGTTTAGGGGTATGCGTCCCCCTGCGTCCCCACAGAAAAAAAGCACTGGTATTACTCCAAAACAAAGTGGTGTTATGAGCCATCATACCTTGGAAATACATTTTTTCCAGAAGGTTCCACAATTTTGGCCACTAGTGTACACTGGAGGGCTGTACTAAGAGCCACCCTCTCCCAATTTTTAATATGAGATAATAATGATTGTCTGCATGCACACATACAAATAAATAAATATAAATTAATTAATTAATCCAGCCAGATGGGCGGGGTATAATTTTTATTTATTTATTTATTTGCTGTTTCTTCAGCTGCCGTTTGATTGCAGCCACGACGGAATGAATTTCTCTCTTGGCTTCCATGGGAAAGCCCAGGAAACATGTAAACCCAGCAGCCCCTTCTTAGGTTGCCATATTTATATGTTTACTGACCTAGGAGTTAAGCCCTGTTGAACTCAAGGCGGCTTACTCCCAAGTTGGAAAAACAGACTGGCGGGAGGCCCTGGTGCATCAAATGCCAAGGTCTGCTCAGCCCCTCGCTCTGTTGCCAGGCCCTGGTGCTGCAGGCTTTGGACGGTGCGAGCCCTCCTCTTCCTCCAGCCCAGGCATGGAAGCTACGGCCCTGCTGGGGCGACGGCGCACATGCCCACAGAGAGGGCTCTGAGTGCCCTCTCTGGCACGTGTGCCATAGGTTCACCACCACTGCTCTATCAGAACCAGGAATCCACATGAAACAAAAGGACTTCATGTGTTAAGCCGGTAGTGTTAGGGAGTCCCTGAGAAAGTATAACTTCCATCAGGTCAAGGTGCCAGTGACTGAATCAAAAGGCAGGAAAGGGCATCCAAAGCATTTTCACAAAGAACACACTCACTGGGACTGCCACAGCAGACTGCTACCCAGGGGCATTTCTCAGCTCTGGGGAACAACGGGAATATTAATTTTATGGGCAAGGCTTTAATTTGTGTGAGACAAATATGCTGGTATAAGTAACAGAACAAGAAAGGATATTCATACATACGTGAGTGGATTACTTAAAACTATATCATAGTTTAACAATGCCCCTTTCTATTAACTACCCCTTCAAGTAACTAGAACCCCTATTAGCCATATAAGTTGCCTTCCTTATGAGGCCTCATCCCTTAATTGTCAAGAACAAAGAGAAGGGGGTTAAAGCAAAATTGCCAAGAGGAAGTGAAATTAACAACAAATTGAATAAATGACATTAATATGCTCTCTGACAAGCTGACAGTCTAGTGTGCTTATTATTGCTACAGGGATGTAGCAATCAACACACATTATAATACAGCACACCTAAAACACATAGAAAGGGCAGGCATTAAAAGCAACTAAATACCGTATTTTTCGCACCATAGGGCGCACCGGACCATAGGGCGCACCTAGTTCTTAGACGGGGAAATCAGTAAAAAAAATCTCCCCCCCCCCAGCCCCAAAGAGCAGCGTACAGGCTGCGCACAACCTCTCCCTGCCGGAGGGGTTTTGCGCGGCTATGGAACAAGCCAAGGCAGCGAGCGGGATGGATCCCACTGGCTGCTTTGGCTTCCTCTTTAGCCCTGCGCAATCCCTCCTTGCCGAGAGAGGCTGCGCAGGGCTAAAGAAGCCATAGCCCCGTGCAGCCTCTCCATGCCAGAGTGGTTGCGTGCGGCTATGGCACAAGCCTGCATCCGCTCCATAGGACGCACACACATTTCCCCTCAATTTTTGGAGGGGGAAAACTGCGTCCAATGGAGCGAAAAATATGGTAATATGCATAGAAGGGAAAGCACCCAATTCAAAAACTGTGGACAGGCAGGTGAATTCACTAAAATTCACTAAAAGGCTATGCAATTTTAACCAAATTTCTGTATTTAAAGGTTCAGCCTGTCCTCATCCCAACGTCTTAGGTGCAGGGATGGGGAAACTATAGCCTTCCAGATGTTGTTGTACTCCAGTGCCCATCATCCCCTTGCCAGCATGTGAAGTAGTCAGGGATGATGGGAGTCGCAATACAAATTAAAAGCAAAAGCATGCAGTCCACTCCTGTGCAGAAATTCCACTAAATTCAATGGGACTTACTCTTGGGTAAGGGTGCAGTGGTTACGAGATACAGTGTCTGCAATTTCTATTCGAATCAGATCAAAAAAAGAGAGGGAACTCATTTAAAAAGACAACCCTTCAGGCTCAACTCATGTTATCAACATTTAGCATATGTATTTAGTGCCTTTGAACTTTCCACAGAAAAGGAGTTTCACGGTTACCAAGCATCTGATGAAGGAAGTGGTCTTAGGCTAGATCCATTTGAAAGTACTGCAGAATACCCACAGTATGTACAATGCTATGCTTTTGAAAGGTGGGTTAAAGCAGACAATCCTGAAGGGAAGTAGTTACTCTGGGACAACCTGTAACGTAATTACTAAACAGAAGGCTACAACACGCAGAACAAAATGAAATTAGAGCCCCTTTCAATTTATCTTTCTCTTCACAAACACTCAAGCAACGTAGTTTTTTTGGGTGGGGGCAGTGAAATAATGGCCTGATGGACTCTTAACAGTCATTAATTTACCAGCCCTTAATTAATCATCAAATCACATTAAACCTTTGAAAACTGTTCGGAAGCAGAATCTTAACGCCAAGTGAGATTAGTAGGGCATAAGCTGATCTTTGCAGATGGCCTTTAGTGCTGGAAGAAAGAGCTATAGATACGGAGTCGAAGAAAGAATAACCAACAAAATATTCATTACTGCTGGCTACATCAAACCCCACTTACCTGGCAACCCCACCGCTATACCGTAACACTGCCATAGGAAACAGATACAGAACACATCTTCTGTCAGTGGAAAAGATTATTATGGCTGTTTAAAAGATCCCTTTGTCACACGCAGAATCCTATTTAGCCATGAGACTTCTTTGACATAACCCTGCACTGTAACTCAGCACAATCTCACAGGCTCGTAAAGCCTTTCGAACAGGTAGACAACCTGATCCCAGCATGCGCCAGTGTCTTTCAAATGACTTGGCACCTGCCACGTGAGTGTTAAACCCATTATTTCTACTATGTGCAATTGGTAAGTCATTTCCCACATAGTACATCACAGCACAAACGTACATAATGTGAGCTAAATCCACTGCCCATTCAAGACTGCCTAGGGAGAAAGGAAGCCCTCGCTGTGCTGACGAGATTGAGCTTTAGCTGGTTCAGACACATTTGATCTTTTTACAGGGAACAAGTCTCTCATGGCTGTCTTATTGTCTCTCAGGCTTTTTTTGCTTTTTTGGGGGGGAGGGGGTGTTCATGATTGACAAATTGCATCCAATTAAACAGCCATGAACACTATCTAAATACTAAATGGTATTTCAGCAATAGTGCTTCATGGAGCTTTGGAGCTCATTTCAGGGGGGAAATAAAGATGACCGTAAAGGATCCATGCTTCTTTCAAAAGCAAAATTACATGCTGTCCCCTAAGTTTGCATGCCCTCCGACCTGCTTATTTGAAAATTAGGCCTTCCTCTATTTATCTGCCAAAATCACAACCAAAAGTTCTTATGATGTCTTGTGCAAGTGATCATGAAGGTTCAAATGCATGCATGTCCAATCAGAAGTATGTAGGAGGGAAGGAAGTCTGTTGATAAAAAGAGAATCAAATCCTGTGGCTGGAAGCAAATAAAAGAGGGAGTACAGTACTTAACTACACTTTAAAATGCCTCCCATTTAGATGTCTAATTCTCTTGCACATAAACACACAGGCAATCTCAACTGGGGGTGAAGGAGTGAAATGGTGGATAATCTACTACTTCCAAATAAACCCTGACAGCTCCTGCCGACCAGAGAAAGAGGCTGGGTTGTTTTTTTTATCCGGGGTGGGGTGGGGTGGATACTCACATACATATCTATCTTTCTTTCTTTCTTTCTTTCTTTCTTTCTTTCTTTCTTTCTTTCTTTCATCTATCTATCTATCTATCCACACACACACACACACACACACACACACACACAACCACCCCTGAATTTATATGAGCTGAAATATATATATTATATTGCACCAGCTCCAGACTGGCATAATTGAGGGGTGCAATCTTATGGCCTCTCAAGGGAATGAATTGCCTTTGGACTCAGCAGACCCAAGGCTGCCTCTGACCTGCCCTCACAAGACCCTGTTACGTAGCTACTGCAGGCAGAAACAACATCCTCACCTCCTCCAACCAGCGGATCTGGGAGTCAGAAGAGTTCAGATCTTAGGGGACTGGTTAATTGGCTTCTATTTTTTTTAAAAAAATGAATTTCAGCTGTAAAACTTGGTAAACTCTGATCTCTCTTTTACCCATGCACCATGTGTGGGTTAGGTTTGTATATATGCATATGCATCTAGTTTGTTGCAGTTAATTCCTTGCTCAGATGTAGTACACATCTGTGACTAATCCTGTAGTATATAGATTGGATAACTTCAGTGAGCTATCTAGTCTACGTATCTGCTTCACTTGCATTTTGGTTCTTTTTTTACCATCAATTATTGTTAGGGCTTTTTCTCAGCCTCAATGTCTTCCATCTATAAAATTGGTCATGTGGGCTGTGGCCTGGCTGCTTTCCTTAAGTGAAGCCACCTTCTCCACCCCCAGCATAACAATGCCATGTTTTTCATCCCTGCTCTGTAGGTAGTTTTGGTGGGCTTCATTCCCAAGGCTATAATGACCATATGTAATGATAAGAACGTTTCTAAGTCTATGCAGAGTGCTTCCCATTCTCCTCAGAGCAACTATGGCCTACCTCCTGTCTCACATATTTATAATTAGGAGGCAGAGGGTGATATTCAGCTAAATAATTGCTGTAACACAAAAATTAGCACTAATACAACAGGAGTGCCCTCCTCTCCAGCCCCCGCCATACACAGTTCTCAAATCTGCTCCAGAGGATTGGACAAAGTCACAGAACAGATTTAGGGCGGTCACATAGGGAGAGGAAAGGAGGAGAATGTTCCATTGTGGAAAGGGAAATACTTGCCCTGACAGAACTTTCTCCATAGTGCTATTTCAGTACAACCCAGTGTTTACAGAATGATGTCCTATCTTCTGATTAACAACCCGGAACCTCTTTCTTTAGGAAATAAGCACTGACTCCACCATGACTGCCAGGAAGCTACAACTGAAGAACATATAATTAATTCTGTGACCCTCCGCTCAACCTACTCCTCAGTAGTTCTCCTCTATCCAGCAGGTCTTCACAAAAGTGGAAAGGGGTTTCCATTCACAACTTTACACACACAAACAGAAACACAAAACACACGTTGTCTTACAATAGGCTTGCCTACTCTTCCCTCTCACCTTGGCAATTTGTACCCAGAGCTCACCAAGGCAGCCTGTTTTCAGTGCCAGGGCTCAAGTCCTAGAATCTGAAAGAAATGCACATCTGAACACAAGCAAAGTGCCCTTTGCTCACCAATGAACAACTACAGCTGGGATAGGCAAGGTGATGCCTTCTAGATGTTATGACTACAACGCCAATTAGTCCCAGTCGACATAGCCAATGGATAGGGATGATGGGGGTTGTAGTCCACATCTGGATGCTGCCACAGTGACTACCTTGGAAGTTCAGAAAAGGGTCTGGAAGCAAATCAGCAAATGCATTTAAAAACAATACATCCTATGCCTATTCATTTGCTTCAAGGACATGATGGGAAAGCCTCACTGTAAAACTGTCATGAACTGCAGACTTTTGGGATTTTCTATCATTCCCTGAAACACTATTCCTCTGCTTCTCTCCCCCCCCCCCCCGCCCCCAGCAACACTCACTTTTTCTTAAGTTTCCTAAGCATCTAGTTGGAAAAAAAAGAGTTCTTCAGAACTTGAACTCGCTACTTTTATCCGAATATATGGCAGTACACTACTGTTGCTTTTGGATTTATTTATTTTTTAAAAAACGAACCAGCACAATTACCTGCATTTTTGTCCGGTTTAGGAAAAAGCAAGACAATGGCAAGAACAGGAAACACAGAGATAATGAATGGCTAAACAGAAACTATCAAGAGATATTCTTTGCTACTGGGTCTCCTTTTACAGAGTGCTGTGGAACTGAGAGAGCTCTGAAATAAGATTCCTCCATTAGGTTTGTTAGATCTGTAATGTTGCCTAAAAACAGAGCATCTTTGAAATAAGTGCTCCTACGCACAGAAGCAGTGCCTGCCAGCCCAATTTTGCGATAAAAGCCATCAGACATTTATCTGTCCAAAGTACAGTTGCCTTGCAAATGTTTCAAGAGGGATATTTGCATGGTTTCTCTAAGCAGCCTTATGATTTAAAAACAAGCAAAGGGAATGGGGGGATGGCGCCTCAAAACAAACAGTTCCTTTGATGCCAATATCAAAAAGGCAGCAGTGGTCTTGGCAGATTCCGAAGGTGCCAGGGTGGAAGCACTCAAGTCCCTGTGCTGTTTAGGGAGGCTAAGAGGTAAGAAGTGATGTTAATTAAAGTTTTAATTACTGTAACCAAATGACTGGTATAATTACTTTATTCTCCTGGAGACTCCAAACTGATTAAGAATCACATGCAGAATCTTTGGGTTGATTTGATTTTTAATTAAAACATACTAGAAATGGGAGAGGGGTTTGCTAGGCAATGGGCTTTAGCCCCATCTCTTCCTGACTTGCCTCTGCCTTCTCCTTCCCAAACTTTTCCTGTTATGGATGGGTACAGACCCTCACATACATGCCATAAGGGACTGGAAGCACATGCCCATAACCATGTGCAACACCATCCTGTAACACCTATTCAGAAGGAAGCCCCATTGACTTCAAGTGTGCATAATATTACTTTAGGGCATCATCACCAACACAATTCCTGATTGGCAGGATTTTATTATTCATTATTACATTTATATTCCATCTTTCCTCCAAGGAACCCAGGGTGACTTACATGCTTCTCCACCTCTCCATGTTATTTTCACAGCAACCCTGAGGCTAAGGGATAGTGAATTGTGATTAATGGCATGTCTGCCATTTTTCAAGTTCTGTGTGTATGTTCTGGTGGCATGTTTTCACTCTCCTCATCTGAGCAGGCATATATGGTGGTCGATTCCACCAGAGTAAACACAGACTATCGCCTTCCCTTCTTGGTACCTAACTGGAGTACAAGATTGCTCTCTCTCGGCTACCTAATTAGAAATCCTCCATTATTATTTTCCTCTTTCACTGTTTTGTCACACACACAAATCAGGCTGGTTTCAATGCATGCCACATGCAAGGATATGTGTAGAACAATAATTTTTAATCTGCCTCCATGGTTACGAACACAGTACAATTGCTATTTACATGAATAATATCACATTAGTTTGGCCCTGTGAGAAAGAACTAAAAAGTAAAGTTTGTAATGATGGGTTGCCGTTTGCATTAGGGAAAGTCACTCTGCATATGATCAGTTATATCAAATCATATTGCTCAGCCCCGCTGTGAAATGTTACTGATAAGAATAAACAAGAGCTTCTTGTATTTGTACTTGGAATTTCCTAGCACTGATTCATTAACTGGTAATGGAAAAGTATTTCTCCCTCAGTCAATGTATTGCTTAGCAGTAAAATGGAGCAATGCCTTCTCAATGATAACTTGGCTGAACAAAGAGTTCTTATTTTCTGCTTTTATATACCACACCCCCAGCCCTGCCAAACTGTGCTAGGTCCCACCCAAGGAGCAGGCATTTTTAAATTTGAGGTCGGCTCTCTTCACCACCAGTGATGGGATTAATAAAATCAAGCAATTGCTTCCATAGGGCTAGGAATGTGCAAAATCCCCTCTGAGGAACTTAATTAGCCTTACTGAAACTAACCCCCCCCCCAACTTTCATTGCAGTCCCTCAGATGTTTCACCAAGAGAAAAGCCTCAAAAACTGTTCTGAATTTCACTTTAGGCAAAATCCGGTGACATCCTAGTGATTTAAGAAAACTTTGAAAAAATATAACTGTGGTTTATCAGAGCTGTTTTGGCTTCTCTCAAAATTCCTTATCTATTTTGCTTTGTGTATTACTGCAGTTCCCCTTCAGGGAAGAGGCCATAACTCAGAGGTGTTGCTCATGCTTTGCATGCAAAATGTCCCAAGTTTAATCCCCAGTTTCCTCAGGTAAGATTGGAAAAGACCCTGGAAAGCCACTGCCAGTCACTGCAAACAACAATGTGTAGAGGGGCCGACACTGCATAAGATAGCTTCTTGTGCTCTTAGGAAAAACACACAAATTTGCTTCAAATCTCACTCTGGGAGAAATGTTGGTGGCTGCTTAGTACCAGAATTGCGATCAGAGATGGAAATGACTGAAGATACAATTTATAACAAAGGCTGGAAAGAATCTAGAAACCTAATGCTGGAATCTAGGGATTTGAAATATTTTCTCCAGACCTGTTTATAACCATATAAAACTAGACTATTTATTGAAATATGGTACACGAATGAGTTTCTTGCAGCAATATAGTGCTAATCCCACAACGAATACAGTATTTTTCTTTAGGGCAGGGGTCAGCAACCTTTTTCAGCCGTGGGCCGGTCCACTGTCCCTTAGACCATGTGGTGGGCTGGACTATTTTGGGGGGGGGTGAACGAATTCCTATGCCCCACAAATAACCCAGAGGTGCATTTTAAATAAAAGGACACATTCTATTCATGTAAAAACATGCTGATTCCGTCCGTGGGCCCGATTTAGAAGGCGATTGGGCCGCATCCGGCCCATGGGCTTTAGGTTGCCTACCCCTGCTTTAGGGGATGAGGGTCCTCCTCTAGCCTTCTTTGTGTATTCAGGTGCCTATGCTATACTTTTTACAAGTATCCATTTGATTAGTTTCAGGAGCGGGGAAGAATTCATTTTCTACAGAAAGAAAGAGATATACCAAGCTTTTTTAAAGTGCACAGATTACAACATGCAAGAAAACTGATTGCCAATTCTGACACACAAGCGACATCTTAACTAGGATTTCAGATTGCCTTCTGCTGTTCTAATGCAGAGAGGGAGAATGTGTGACTGCACGACAGCGTCTGTTCCCCATCCCTCCCAGAGGAACTCCCTTGCTCATATGTTAACCCTTATTTTACATATACCATGCCCCTCCGTACCTTTAAGAGCATCTTTAAAATGTCTCCATGCCAGCCCCTAAAATATTAATGAAGTAGAGCTGCCACTGGAGGGAATTATTAAAAAACAATTTTGCAAAGGTATCCTTTTCAAATAATAATAATACTAAAAGACAAAGCCATAGAAATTAAATTCCCAGTCCCCTACCTCAAATAAATACTATCAGAATTCTAAATGAGACATAATTACCTCGGCAAGGTTAAAGCAGCTAATGCACGCAGAATACGGAATCACCATTCATCATAATCACATCTCATATCACAGCTATTATTTATAATTAGGAGACACGATTTAAAAAACACATAAAGACGCCCATGCAATGCAGTAATTCATGTGCTATCGCTCCTAGAGGGCCAATCTGGGGCCTTTTGGAACCACTGAGATGTGAAAGCCACGCGCACACAAAAGGAAATCACACGCAAACAAAATGCAGCGCACACGGAGGCACCGAGATTCAGGAAACGGCAAAGCCCTAAATGACTTCAACGTAGTTGGCAAGGCACTTGTTGAGAGGAGTGATGACAGTCCCCAAGTCACCTCAGAGTCACAGCTGAGTCAGGTTTAAATGAATTACCCAAGGCAAAGATTTTAAACATCCACACATCCAGCAGCAGCCTTTCTTACTTCAGCTAGACTACTAATACATATTTGTAGCATGAAGGCAGGCAAAGCAGGATGAGATATCTCTGGGGTGGGGTGGGGTGGATTTCTAAACCAGATCTTTCCTTCATACACACTGATAACCTGGGGCCACGTCCACCACTGCTGACACACTCACCGCATCAGATCCGAACCTTCACCCTCGTGCTATTGTGGTCAGTCACTCACCTCAACTCCTCCCCAGATGTAATTCTCCAGTAGGCGATGGCACTTAAGGATGGGGCCTGAGTTGATGTTTGGCCATTCCACAGCAGCCCAAAATTCCCAAAATTGCCCCAAATTCAATGCAAATTAGAGATAGGGAGTGCTGAATGCTCTCTGCATTCACCATTTGCAGGATAGCACACTACAAGCGGAGGAAGCTTTTGCTTTTCAAAACCAGACCCTGACCCCCCTCAACCTTCCGATACGATTTACCGTATGTGACTTTTCTATCTAGTTTTGTCCCCAGAAACAAGGGACGTGGCATCCTCTTTGTTTGCAGACTGAGACAGAGACTTTGGACAAAAGATCCCAGGGAGAATATTCTCCTTCCTCCATATGGCCACATCACATGAACAGGACTGTGCGCACATTGTCTGGGAGGGAGGTGATGGACAGGAAAAAAGCTTCAAACTGAGACAAAAGCAAAAGGATACACTCACACAAATATTTACAATTAGCATCAAACTAACAGTATACCTAAAAATACAACGTGTGAATGAGACAAAGACACATCTGTGTTGTAGGCAAGCTGTCAAAGTGGATTAGTGTTGCTGGGTGGTTTCTACAGAACCTCACTTCAGTGGTCTAAATTTTGCTTGGGAAGGTGAGCTAGGACAGAACTGGTCACAAACAGCCAAAAAAAGCTGCAAGCAAACTGATAGCTTTCCTTCACTGAGATGGAAGAGAGAGTGGTTCCCACAAGCAAGGAAGCATGGATCATCTGGAATGTGCACACGCCTTATGCTCCGCCATAGGCTAAGGAGAAAACCTTTCACAAATCTGGAGTGGCATCCAGACGCCTCCTTCCAGCAACTCCTACAGCCAAGCTGGTGTCAAACGTATTGCTCTGCTTTCCTTTGGACCACATCAGCAAGGCTGGGGGTGGGGGAGGTCATCTGGGCAGCCTAGGACCTCCACACACGCTGCCCAGGCTTGTGCCCTGAAGAGGTCACTCCGGTGTTGCTAGCGCAGCAGTTTGACTTCACCTTCAGAAGCACACTCCATTGTCTCTCAAGGCAGACGTTTGCTAGGAAGCCCTGTAACACCACTGGTAGAACCCAATGAAGGAATTAGCATTCATTAAGGATAGGGCCCCACACACAGTGTGTGCCACCTGTGGCAAGCCCAGGTTTGCTGCCATCTAACATGTGGCATAAACTGAGGAGAGGAAAGTGTCTTCCTGGGCTTACAATGTTTCAACCTTCTCCAATATATGAGAATTTTGAGGAGTTTTTTAAGAAATAAACAAAGTTATTAAAAGTCTTGTGCTTGAAATGAAAACCAAGGGAAGCTGTCTCCCTTTGAAGTTAAACACTTACAGCCTCCTCTTGTGTCCCAGTAAAATATTAACAAGCTGCTGATGAGGTCAGAGGAAATTACCATGAGGCATGCCTGAAATACATATGCACAGACAGGAATGCAAGGATACACTACAAAGCAAAGCCCAGCTGCAGCCAGGATGCTTCACGCTGCATATGTGGAGCTGTGCAACATTTACTACTTGGAGTTGTGATCTCACAGTCATTTTCTGTCTCCCAAGGTAATGCTGAACCAGTAATAGCTGAGATACCCAGAACTGCAGCTACATCTGAGATGGGGTGTGTTCACTTAACCGTCCACAATGTGGACTCCTCCGGCTCAAATATTCACTCAGCCATGGACAGGGCCGTCTTAAGCATATCTGGCACCATGGTGCAAGGCTCCCTCCGCCCACCCACCCCACCCCCATTTCCCAGAGTTTGATGATGATGATGATGATGATGATGATGATAATAATAATAATAATAATAATAATAATAATAATAATAATAATAATTTTTTATTTATACCCCACCCTCCCCAGCCAAGACTCAGGGTGGCTAACAACCAATAATAAAAACAAGCTGAATTAAAATACAATTTAAAAAGATTAAAATACAACATTAAAACATTAGGATGCAGCCTCTTCACAGGAGGAGAAAGGAAAAAGAAAGAGGGGGAGGGAATCAAATTGATTCTAAGCCAAAGGCCAGGCGGAAGAACTCTGTCTTACAGGCCCCGCGGAAAGAAATCAGATCCTGCAGGGCCCTGGTCTCATGAGACAGAGCATTCCACCAGGCCGGAGCCAGTGTTGAAAAGGCCCTGGCTCTGGTTGAGGCTAATCTAACTTCCTTAGGGCTCGGGACCTCTAGGGTGTTGCTATTTATGGATCTTAAGGTCCTCCGTGGGGCATACCAGGAGAGGTGGTCCCGTAGGTACGAGGGTCCTAGGCCGTGAAGGGCTTTAAAGGTCAAAACCACCTTTAGGGAGGACAGCGCTGCCAGTGGGGCTGGAGGAGGAGGGCAGCGGCTGGGGGGCAGCTCCTCTGGCGGGGAAGAGGCAGAGGCTGGACGAGGCACCTCCCGGCTCAGCTGGCGGTTTCGTGCCATGGTGGCCACGGCAGATGGAGGCTCCGGGCGCAGTGCTGCTTCAGCACAGCATGTCGGAGGCGGGCAAGGGCAGCGAGCTGATGCCGAGAGGTGCCGTGTCCAGCCTCCACCTCTTCCCTGGTGCCCTCCAGAACTTGGTGCCCTGGCACCCTGTGCCACTAGCCTCTATGGGTAAGACGCCCCTAGCCATGGAGCCCACTTGGTCCATTGCTCAGAGTCACTGTCTCTCAGCATAAATGTCCTCACAGGGGTGTTTGTTTCTATGATGGTAAATGAAATAATGCCAGTACATCAGTCATGGAGTAAGGTGTGGTTTTAAAAATGTGTGAGACAGATAGATCATAGATAGATAGATAGATAGATAGATAGATAGATAGATAGATAGATAGAGATAGAGATGATAGGTGCATGAAACATAAAGCAAAATTCCATGCTTAATTCAAATTACACCGGGGCAATGGTGGACTGTATTAAGTGATGACTATCATCACACAACTTCCACAGTAAGCCCAACATCCCTCACATGGGAGAGACAGCTTTTAAACTACAATAAGTATTTTGGGCAGGTATCTTTTTAAATTCCACATATTTTCAATTGAAATTTGAAATCCAGCTTCCCGATGGGGGGAAAAAACCCCAATGGAAATTAAGAGAATAATTTTAGTAATGTTTACTGAGAAATCCCAACAAGAATTCTTAGGGACTTACTCCCTCGTAAGTCATGTTTACATTTGACTGGATTGTGCCCAAAGGGAACTGGAAGTTGGATTGTGCCCAATTGTTGCACTGAGGAGGTGGGAGCAGAAAGAGAGAACAGAGCAATGCCATGTTCACAGTGAAGATGTTGGACGTTTTTCCCCATGTGTAGAATGAAAACTTTTATTACAAAGGTTGTGAGAAAGACAATAGCAGGGATGGACAAGGTAAGAGGACAACCACTGGCATATTTACAGCCTAAAACCATGTTTATTTGGAAGAAGTCCCACTCGTTTCAGTTCAAATTACTTCCAACTAAGTGTGGTTCGGACTGCAGTTTTAGTCCCAAGTCTTTTCGGAGTTGGGGAAAAAAGAAAACAAAAGATTAAAAAGTGTAAGAGAGTGTAAAGCCAATGGAAAGAGAAAAAACGCAGGCCTTGGGCAGATGTCGAACAAGCTGCCTTTCTTTTTGTAATATTTAGAACTTATTCTTACAAAGTTGGCTAAGAACTGCCCGTGGGACGCTCTCAAACAGAGCTTTCTCTGCAAGTTTTGTGACTGTTAAGAACTTTATGAGTTTCATTAAATTGTAAAAAGTAAAACAAACCCCAAATCTCCAACAAACATATTACAAAAACAGTGACAGTTTCTGCCAAGTAGAAGGCAGGAACTCTGCAGAGCCCTGGAATATTATTCTGACATCCCCTTTTCCTTCACCCACAGGGAAATTAAGGATCAGAACATGATGCAGGAGCTGGGAACAAACAGGATGAATCTCAGCTGAGGGACAGCCCAAACCAGGACTGAACTGTGCTAAATGCCATACGAAAAAAGATTCAGGAGCTGGCACACAATTGTTATACAATTCCATTTTTGATAGGACTAGAGAAGGTGCTATCAAAACCACAAAATGTTTTCATGGTCCTTTGCACCTCGCTTCCCACTACCCAGCTTTTCTAGTCTTGTCTTGTATTAGAAGACACCTGAATGCAGCTCTGATTAGGGAAGTTTTTAATGACTGATGTTTTAATGTATTTTTAATATTTGCTGGAAGCCGCTCAGAGTGGCTGGGGAAACCCAGCCAGATGGGTGGGGTACAAATAAATAATAATAATAATAATAATAATAATAATAATAATAATAATAATAATAATTCCCCTATACGTCTCAAACACTGAACACAGCACACTACCTGTCTAACAAACAGCTACACTAGTGTTCTGTACTGCAAAAATAAAATGTATTACACAAAAGCAAAATGGTGGGAACCAATTTGATAGGAAAACAGTAAGTTCATTGAATGAGGGGCTCAACGTTGCCAAAGCAAACATCCTCAGGTCAAGAGGAATCTTTCCAATTTTCACCAAATCTAGCCAACGTAGATGGCTGAGCTGCAGCAGTAAGGCACAACTTTATGGGGGACTACAGTAACCTAAGGAAGAAAAACCCCAGAAACATAGGTTGTGTTCCCACTGAACCAAGCATGAGCAATCACAACTGACCAGTGGCCATGATATACTAGGCAGCTTAGAACATTGCCTCTTGAACTGGGGCACAAAGTGGTCAAAAGTGACTTTGCGCTACAATACAAATGTTCACACCTTTATTGATATGCCTACTCTCCCGCTAAGAACTCCTGGTCTGTTGAGCCACAGACTTGAGGCTACACAATGGGAGGAGGCTGTGTGTCTCCTTCACTGTAGTCCAGAAAACAGCAGTGGGGGCATTCTCTAATGGCCAGTAAAAGATTGGGTGATGGAAACTCACAATTCCTCTAATAGGAATAATTTCAAATAATGAAATTAAGAAACAGAGCCTTTCTCAGGGTTCCAGGGCTTTTTCTAGATCCACTGCAACTTTGTCATTATCTAACAGTTTGATACAATGGTCTACACCCACTAATTTCTATGAACCATTCACTGATACACATTCAATCCTCAGCACATTTACTTGAAAGAAAGTGCAGTTGAACTCAGTGGGACTTACTTCTGAGTAACGTGCACAGGACCACACTATACCTCATGAACTTCCCAGGTGACCGCTCCTCCTAGTTCCCATGGTAACCAGAACCAGCCTGGTTTTCAGCTTATAGCTGACCTCGCACAAGGCTCTCTACAACTTAAAAGTTGGTTTTTGCATTTCCCGTGACTATAATTGAAGCGTAAATTCTATACAGACTAGAATGTACACAAGATATAAAATGGGCTCTCTTCTGCTTTCTATGCTTACTTAACAACATTCACAAATGACTTTCCAGCTGAAAAGGCGTTATTTGCATCACTTGTAAAAATGCCTTAAGACACGCACACCTCAACCCCTACCCTTTCTCCCTCACCTGCCCTCCTGCCCTATTACAATTAATGACTGAGCACCTATCTTCAGATAAAGGCAGGGACGGAACTCAATGATTTTAATGAGAGTGAGTCCTCGCCTACTCTAATCACAACATGCTGCCAAACACATTTTTTGAATCACATTCTCTCTTGCTCGCTCCCCTCTTCCCACTCCCCTCCTTTTACATCCTGGTGCGGATTTGAAAGAACCTCGTAGCATTTTGCAGTTGAAATTGGCAGGTCTTAAATTAATTGACTACAATTTTACACAACAACATGTTTAGCCGAAAGTTGGCCCAGGGCCTGCTTGGCTTGCCACAGCTCCCCAGACACTTTTCACAAAACCTCAAAAAACTTCATAACAAATCTAGGAAAGAGGAACAGATTGCCAGTGTGACCCACTCCCTGCCAAAATCACTCCCCTCCCCTATTCCTTCCTCCTCAAACCTTTCCTAAACTCCTCCAGTGTTTTCCCAGCTCTCGTTAATGGCTTGTTAAATCGTTCTAATCCTCTCCATGGAGTTCACTCCTCCAAATTCCATGTAACACTGATGCAGGCTTCATTCTTCTTTGGTTATCAGCCTTGTCGTTTCCCATGGTAACCAACGCAATGGTTTGGATATACACAAACTGGCCCAGGAGAACTTGGTTGTGACAGACCCATTTCCCTTGTTCCATTAAATGCTTTTTTTTTTTTTAAAGGCCAAGGAAAAAAGTCCAACATAAAAACAATATAACACCGTGATTCCATCAACTCTTGGAACGCTTGGCGTTTCTAGTTTCCGATCTTGCAAATATCCATTTCCCAATGAATTTCTGTCTCAAACTCCTCTTGTTCTTTCGCTTGCCTAGCTTAGCACCAATTTGTGATTCATATCAGAAGGGAATCTGAGCCAGCAATTCAAATGTAACAATTTGGATTACACTGCAGCAGGGTGGGTGGGAAAGTAATGTTAAGACTCCTTGTACAAGACATATAGATTTGAAGCCATGTTTTTGGCCAAAGTAGTTGTTGCACACAAGCCATGCAAACTGATAGTTGTGCTTTGTCAGAACCAACTCAGCCTGGGCTGAGTTCAACTCCACTTAGGAGAGGCTGGCCCGATCCAATGGACCAGCTAGCATCATCAGAGGCAAAGACGGGAGAAGCCAACTCAGGCCCCACCATCATGACCAGGCCTCACCCTTGAGTCAGGGACACCTGAATCAAGACCTCAGGAGTCTGCACAAGGAGTTCCCACAAGCAGGACATGAGGGCAATAACCCTCTTCCGTGGTCAAGCCTCAGCAACTGCTTTTCAGAGGCCTACTTGCCTCTGATTCTGGAGCTTGTATATAAACTTTGTGGCTGGTATCCATTGATAGCCTTGTCCTCCATGAATTTGTCTTATTCCCTTTTAAAGCCACCTATGCTGATGTCCACGTCCACATCTCATGGTGGCGAGTTCCACAATTTAACCATGTGCAAAGTACTCCCTTTTAGTCTGTCCTGAGTCTCCCATTCTTCAGCTTCACAGGATGACCCAGGTTATAGTATTTTGAGAAAGGGAAAAAGCTTCTCTCTAACCACAGCCTCCCCACAATGCATAATTTTATATGTCTTGATCATGCCCGCCTTACTGACCTTTTTTTCTAAGCTAAAAAGCCCCAAATGCTGCAATATTTTGCTGTAGGGCAGTTACTCCAGGCCCTTGATAATTTTGGTTGCATTTTTCTGAACCTTTCCCCTCAACTCTAGAATATCTTTTGAGGCACGACAACCAGAGCCAGACACAATTTTCCTAGGCGGGTCAGACCATAGATTGGCAGATTTCTTTTCAATACCTTTCTCAATGATTTCTAAATTGGCACCTTTTACACAGCAGCTGGACACTGAGAACATTTTCACTGAGTTATCCACAATGACCTCATGACGCCTTTCCTGGACAGCCACTGTCAGCTCAGATTTTTGGCCACCCTGTGCATCATTTCACACTTACACAGAACTATTTTTGCCATGTGAGAAGCCATTTTGGAGCTCTTCAAAATCCCATTCTGTTCTTACCACCCTGAATAATTTGATATAAACTTGGGTACTTCATGGCTCTCCCCTAACTCCAGATCTTTTATGAACAATTGAAAAAGGTCAGATCCCAATACACATCCTTGTGGAACTCCACTTATCCTGTGACTGCTAATTTTGCTCAGGAGTCTTTTGTGAAGAAATTTGTCAAAAGCTTTTTAAAAGACTAAATACACAGTGTCTATTGGAGAGACCCTTATCTCTATGCCTGCTGACACTCTCAAAGGCCTCTGAAGTATTAGTGAGAAGAGCACATTTAAAACATATGACTTCCCCCAGATTCCTGGGAACTGTAGTTTGTTAAAGGCACTAGGAATTTTGGCTCTGTGAGGGGGGTAAATGTATGATGTGGGTGTGATCTTATCTTCACAGAAGCCATGCTGATTTTTCTTCAGCAAGTTTTGTTATTCTATATGCTTGGTAAATCTATGTTTAAACCATGCTTTCCACCAGTTTTCCCAGAACAGATGTTACTGTAATCTCGTGCATTCTCTCTGGATCCAGAGGCTGGTTTGAAGAACATGTTGCACCTTTTTGGTAGAAGTTCATCAATTTTACATTTGAGTTTTAAAGAACTATTGGGTGGACCTAGTAATTTGCTCATTTTTAAGCCCTAGAATCTCATCTCTTCAGAGATTCTTCAGACAATTTCTTCAGACTCCTTCAAGAAGCCTGGAAATGTTGGTTCAGACACAAGTATCTACATATTCAGCAGTGAGGACAAGTACAAAAAATCCAGATTCCCAAAAATCTCAATTTCTTCCTTCAGCACACCTTTAAGCCCTTTGTCATCCAACAGTCCAACCAATTTCCTAGCTCGGTTTTTTTTTGCTTCTGATGCTACATATTTATTAATAATGGACATCTTAACACATCAAATTAGCACTCAGCAAGGGAGACAAAATCTAATTGTTTCATGGAAGACTGCTGGCCGATACTCGCATATCTAGAAACTGAACCTATGAACTAGGATAAGCCAAATAAATACAAAACTATATGTTTGTACTAATTGCTTCGGAAGATATTGCTTTCTGTTTTTTATGCTAAGTGAACCAAAATAAAAGGAGCAACTAGGGAAGGTAATTGTAATTATAATTTTTTTTCAGTTGTGTGGAGGGAGGGAGGTTCTGTTTATTGCTTTCTGTGTTACCTGTTATAAAAGCTTAATAAAACAATAAGTTACAAAAAAAACCCCACAATCTGGCATTTTGGCACTATATTCTTGCAGCCAACTGGGTTTTGCTGAAAGCAAGAACCCAAGCCACAATCTGGTCTCAATACATAATCTCACTCTAATCCAGATGTTAAAAAGCATCTCCCTTGCCTCCTCTCCTTTTTGTAGTCAATTCTAAAGCCTGCTCTTCCTGAACAAGCCCCAGTGGTAATAAGGAATTAGGGAAAGGGGAGGGAAGTATTTCTCTGGCTCTGTGTGGATCCTGGGTCACACAGCTGAAGTTCAGTAAGAGCCAAATAGGGTGGGTTGTTTGTGAGATTTCATTTCTTGGATAAACAGAAACATCCTGTGTGCAATTGAAAGCCCTTGGTTGTTTTTTAAAAAAAAAACAAAAAAACACACACACATACAAAAAGAACAGCAACAGCCTCAAACACTCCAGCCCACACTAGACTTTGGCATTTTTACAGCAGTATATGTGAAGCAAAAGAGGGCCCTTGAATCTCAGAAAGGAATGTAAAAACTCCTGCAAAATGGCTGCTAGCCTAAATAACACACTTCACCTGAATTTTTCTAGGTTTCAAGGGGGCCCTGGGTGCCAAAAACTGCTCCCCAGCATGTTCCTATTCTACCAGGCTAAGGATACAGTTGTACATTAAAATCCTATATGTTTAATATCCCCTCTTTCCAACCCCCTTCAGTTCATATGAATAGTCCCTTCATGTGAGTAGCATAATCTACGGGCTGGGAACGCCTCCGATCACAAAAACTACAATAACAGTTAATTCCCTCTTCATGCAGACTGTTTACGTGAATAGAAATAACACAACAACATAACATAACATAAACCAGCTGACTGAAGCATGTGAAGCAGCCTTTAGGAATGACCTCATATGAGAGGGTGAACCAAGAAAATCGCCCCCTGCAGAGGGGCCCTTTATATCAATGGATAGCACAGGATTTAGGGTGGTGTGGGTGGCTCCCCAGTGCCAGGAGCCCAGTCAAGGGGGCTCAAAACCATGACACAGTGCGCTTGAGTGCCCAGCATTGTCTCACTCCAAGGAGGTTCACATACCCAGTTGCCCAGGACAGAGGTTCACATACCCAGTTGGTTCACATACCCAGATGCCCAGGACAAATTGATGGTGGGCCCTGCTGAGTTCGTGGGGACTAGTCTGAGCCCTAACTCTTTATCTCATAAGTTCATTAGTTCTTCATTCTATTCTCCCTTGCCTGGCTCTAGTCTTTGTTGGTCAGAGAGAAATTAAATTAAATTCCAAGTCCTCTTAGTTAGTCAGTTCACTTCACAGATAATAAAGGATGGGGAAGAGTCAGCTCTGAGTTTCCATCGTGAACCTTTTGCAAAATAGAGCTCCTTTCCCTTTTTTATTTATTTATTTTTTACACACACAGTTCCATTTGATGTTTATAATCCAATTTATTCCATCCTCACTTGTACAAATATAATTTGAAGTAACATTCAGAGAAGGGTTGCCGAATGATAAATGGTTCAGAGAAGGGTTACCAAAGAAGACTTTAAATAAAGAAACTGTAGGCTCCCCCCCCTCCCGTCTTTTGCACCAAATGAAGTCTTATCTCAAAACTGAACCTTAAAGTCCTTGCAGTTGGTGTGTTCCACAATTTGTGATCTCATCTCTTCTAGCACGCACCTGTACGTTAGTCCAATTAAGCTCTAATTAACAGGAGAACCTCTGCTTCTTAATGGCAATGTTGGAGGGTTTTTGCACTCAGCGCCTCCCTGCCCTCCACATTCCATGGAAACCCTTTCCAAAATTCCCTGTAACTTAACAATTCTACTGGACCTCACTACAACACCTAAGTGATGAACATTACCTATAGCTGCTGGTCCCTTCCCTTCTACCTCCCATATTTAATTTCTCTTTCCCTCCCTCGGGGTTAGAAGGCAAGACACTTTCTAGCAGCTTGGAAATCCCCCATTTCTCACTCCCAGATGCTTCTACTTTTTTATGCATTAAAATTGTAACAGGAAGTAGGGAAATGTTTATCCGCACTTGCTAAAAAGAAACACGTTCTTAATTTTAAATGTCGAGGGTACAAATGCACACTTGTCAGGAGACTCATAAACATAACAAGAGAAAGGAAGACACACAAGCAGAATGACCTTTGGGAAATAAACATGGAATTGAAGGTTGGAAGCTTCCATCCTCGGCGCTGCTTTGAAAATGCCTTGGAGGTATGTTGTTTTCAGGAAGGGTAAATCAGCAAGTTTGGTGGCTCTTACCAGACATCTAAGGAGATGTATAAGAGCCATTACAGATAAATTCTCTCAACATAAACTGTCTTACTTACTTACTTACTTACTTACTAATTTATTTATTTATTAGAAGCATTTTTATACTGCCCTACAATTATACTCCCAGGGTGGTTTTAGGGCATTTTGTTAAATAAAAGAAACACAAAACTTATGTCCCTATTACAGCTTCCTTTGTTGAAATAAACCTAATACTCCTCTGCTAAAACTCACGTTTCTTCACTGAAATCACCCTTTTACTGTTTATGTCCAGGCAGAGAGAATAACTTGGCTGGAAGCCCTGTGAAATACAGCACTTAAAAAAAAAAAAATCTGCCAGCAACCATTATCCCAGTACGCAGTTACATAGGGAAGCAGATAATAGCCACACGCTTGACCCAAGCTCAGAGCAAAGCTGACTCTATCGTCATTTTATGTCCCTGCAGAGCAGGAGGATGCCAGCCAGGTTTTTCTTTCAGACTGAAGCACAATATTATTTGCATGGCTATGATGCACCCCAGGGACAGATGTACAGGCTGGAATACAAAGGAGGGGCTCTGAATCAAGAAGAAAATTCCAAAACCAAGGCCTGTTGAGCATGAACTGAACCATATACTGAGCCAAGAGGAAGATTCTTTATTGGGGCTTTATATCAGGCTTCCTCAACCTCGGCCCTTCAGATGGTTTTTGGCCTACAACTCCCATGATCCTTAGCTAGCAGGACCAGTGGTCAGGGATGATGGGAATTGTAGTCTCAAAAACACCTGGAGGGCCGAGGTTGAGAAAGCCTGCTTTATATGAAAAGCCACCTTGAGCAACTCAGGAGTCAGGAGCACCTGTAAGAAGGGGAACGCCTGCCCTTTGTTTTTGAGGCTGCTCTTAATTGCACCAACATGTCCCGTTACCAAACTGAATGTAGACACGGCCAAAAAGTGCATTTGCAAGTGTCCGCTGAACACACAATCATTTGGAGTGAAACGCTCAGGAGAAGCTGAACTTAAAACAGAATCCCAGTTAGAGGAGCACCACTTTACCCTGGCCATAATCACACTGAGGCCACATTCACAACATACATATAAAGCACTATGGTGTCACTTTAAGCTATCATTTGTTCCCCAAAAGAATTCTGGGAATTGCAGTTTGTTACGGGTGCAGAGAGGTGTTTGGAAATTGCTATTCCCCACCCAGAGTTCCCTGGGAAGAGGGATTGATTGCTAAAGCACTCTGGGAACTGAAAATGTGTGAGGGAGCTAGGGTCTTTCCTCTGAAAAAATGTGTTTTGTATAATAAGCATAGCTAGCTAGCTTGCTTGCTTTCTTTTTCCAAGCCCAGGGTCTCAGGCTACAATCAGACCATACATTCAAAGCACTATTATAACAGCCACAGCTTCCCCCAAGGAATCCTGGGAACTGTAGCTTGCTATGGGTGATGAGAGCTGTTAGGAGACTCCCGTTCTACTTAATGAAGGTGGAGTTGTCATGAGCCATACTTGCTGTTGTAGGTCAGAAAGGGCAGTCTAGAACAGGTATCTTCAACCTTTACAGACCACTTTTAACCCACACATGAATCTTGTAGCTACGGGACCGCCTCTCCTGGTATGCCCCGCGTAGGACCTTAAGGTCCACAAATAACAACACTTTGGAGGTCCCGAGCCTCAAGGAGATTAGATTGGTTTCAACTAGGGCAAGGGCCTTTTCAGCACTGGCTCCAGTTTGGTAGAACGCTCTGTCACAAGAGACCAGGGCCCTGTGGGATTTGACATCTTTCCGCAGGGCCTGCAAAATGGAGCTGTTCTACCTGACCTTCGGCTCAGACTCACTCTGACCCCTTTTATGGGATTTGGCATATAAATTTTCCCTTAGCTTTTTGCTGACCCATGTAGGACCAGCATGGATAGCTGGCTCAGGTGAATATCTGAAGTTTCCTCCCTTTATGGTCTTGATTTATGGGCTACTACTAAAATTAGGCTGCATTTTAAGCCATATTTTAATGAACTGTTTTTTTTTATGTTTTATTGTAATTTATATTTGGTGTTAGCCGCACTGAGGCTGGCCCTGGCCAGGGAATAAATAAAATATTGTTATTGTTATTGTTAGACTCACTTCTTAATCTTTTACCATCTATTTGCATGATGGCTTTACTCCAGTTGCAACCTGATCACCTTGAATCAGGCAACAACCCACTAGTGGGTCCTGACAGTGGTCTAATAAATATGGCATTTCCTTTTTCCTTCTACTCTTTCCCATGCAAACACATCCGCCTCCAGTGCAAGCAGAGTTGTATCCCAACACTCCCAACAGGTGGTAAAAAGGTGGAATTCCCCCCAGTCTTTCAATGAATAATTATAAGAAGGGTGATACTGTTGCATGTTAGTAAAAAAAACAGAATCAAGAAATGGAAGTCATCCCAGATTAATTAATACACAGTAACAGATTGATTTTATGAATCTGCCAAGAGTCAGATTGTAGTATCCTGCTAAATTGGTACTGCTGAAACTCAGTTTGAGATTAAAGTAAATTTTAGTACACAGATAATGTTTTTAAACAGATTTCAGAAAAAGGAGATAATGAAATGTGTCACAACTGTTGTACACCTCTTTAAACATTTTCTTGATGCTTATATGCATTTGAGGACAAAAAATCATTTCCCCCCTTAAACATAATAAACATAATATTTTGTTATTTATTTTTCTTATTTATGCTAATAAACATTAAGAAACATCTATTCTCTGTATTTAATGCAACCAAATATACAGGCTTAGATACAAAGCATTGCTGTCTAACATCAATATTAGGGAGAAGATCCCAAGTAATTCAATACCTTTTCTTTAATTCTCAGTTTGGGGATGCAACTTCTGGGACACAATTATTAATAATAATAATAAAGTTGCTTCCCAGCCAAAATGAATAATTGTGATACAAAATGGCTGCTATTTGGGGGGTGGGGTGGCATAATATAAAATGGCTACTGCATCTAAAAGAGTAGGAAAAAAGACAGAACCACAAAATGGTGCTGTGTGCCACCCCCAAAACCCCGTCAATTGGGGGAAAGGCATTTACATCCAATGCGGACACACTCACAAGGAGAAGATCTTTGTACCTCTCTTCTGATCAGAACAGTGAAAGCAGCAGATATCCAATTCTGGCATCTAGCAAAATGTGGGCTTGTCTAAATGGGCATGCTCAATGTTGGGGAGCCTGAGTCAGTGCAAACAGGACCTGAACTGGAACAGCAAACAGTCTCTCATGTATTGTGGATTTTCAAGGTGGCATTTGCTGAGTTATTTCTCAGGCACCATAGAAAGTACTGGTGGGCACACTGGCAACACCAGAACTTCATAGCAGATTTACACAACGATTTTTCAGGTAACATTTCTCCTCATGTTACACCAATTAAAAGGTAATTCTATGCAAATCTACTCAGAAGCATGCCCCATCAAGTTCAATGGAGCTGACTTCCAAGTTAGTGAGCATAGCAATGCAGCCTTGTCATACAAAGGTATAAGAACAATACTTGCCTGCAAAGACATCATATGGGAATCGACGCTCACTGCATGCCTACACAAACAGTAATGCCATTACTGGATGTGCCCCTAGCAACTCAAAAACAAGGCTTCTAAATTCTACATTTATTCATTAGCAACTTAAACAATGTGGATTTGCTATTGATTGGTTAATTGACAGTTTACAAACTCAAGGTACAATCCTAAAGGCCTGCCTTCTTCCAAGCATTTATCTGCTCAAACTCACTGCTTCGGTTTTTATTTAAAGGGGAAATATACATGCATTGAATGTCACAATTCATTTGGGCCTTAGACTTGTTTGCTACAGTGCCTCCTGTTCACAATTAGTATCCACAAAGTTCTCAAAACCTCTTCACACACATAGGTCCAAGGATCTGTGAAGTGCAGAAATCACACCCATTCCAAATGCATGGCTCCCCTGGAATTCTGAATCACAGCTTAAAGACCTCATTGCTGCCAGTTGAAATAAAATGCCACAGGGCAAGTCCTCTTCTTCCCAGGTTCCGTTCATAAAAGGCCAATTTATTCTACAAAACCTACAGCTGATTAAAAGAAGTGAAACATGCTATGCCAAAGCCAGCCTTGCCACACTGTTCCATCCAATGCAGTCCATGAAATCTCATCCAAGTTACCTTTGCAACACTAGCTGTGTGGGCTCCATGTCTGTGCACAGGATCAGGAGCCAGAACCTACCCACTTCTGATGCCAGCTCCGATTCCATTGCTGTGTGACTTCACTCTTCTCTTACTTAGTTTCTCCATTTGTACCCCCACCCCAATTATCAAGAGGCCGAGATGCTTTTTAATGAACAGCGCTCTGGAAGTGTGACTATTACTATTTTCCACAGGCAATTCCAGCTATGGTTAACTTGGCTGGCTGCAACACAGGATTATTTGGGGGAGCTTTACAAACATACAGTACAGAGTATGTCTGTATTTTCCCATTGGTTTTTTTTGTTTTGTTTTTACCGTATATGAAAATTTCACTGGCATTTCTGTTTAAATGACGGCTATTTAGATTTAATTAACTTTAATAAGAAACAAAGACTCTTTATGCTAAACAGAGCCAGGTGTTTTAACTCAGGCCTGGGAGAGGGGGCTGTGCCCACCCACCATGAAAAAGCAGCAAATTATCATCTTCACACCTTTCAGACAGGGATAGCACTCACTTACCCTTACCTCTCTCCCTTGTGAGCTATTCTCATCTGCATTTCATGTCATATCAGCAGCAAATATCTGAATATAACCCAGAATCTGTCTTCTCATTTCCTGTTTTACACACTACATAACACTGTGATGTTTTGATCCTCCTCCACACAGTTAGATAGATAGATAGATAGATAGATAATGAGAGATAGAGATAGAGATAGAGATAGATATAGATATGATGAAGATCTACTAGTTTGAATCACTGAAGTTGCATCACAATATGCTGACCAAGATTTAGTGGGTGATCTTTTATAGATCTATTATACTGGAATATTTATATTAGCAAATGCCCAGCATTATGATGGCTAAAGGGACTGTTTGGCAGCCTGAATCCCCTGTGGAATATTTTTCAGGGGCAGCTCAGCCACCCAAGTGTTTGGGATATAGGACAGAGTTGTTTTTTCCCATCACAGCAGGGACCACTTACTTTTTTCCCATATAAATGAATGCCTGCCATGCACATCTATGGGGGGGTGGGGAGTAAAATGTGGTGCACTTGGAGACACTGCTGGAAATTTAATCCGTACCCCACGCGCATGAACTGGTAATCCCATCCACAAAGAACCAAACTTGTTCCTATCTGTGCATAGCCTCTGTACCTAAACAGTTCTATATTGTTCTGTTTCTTGGTCAGACTATAATGTGATCTAATGTTGGGAATGTGTTTGTGTATATATCCCAGTGTGCATCACTGTACATTTGTCTTCTGCTGAATTCAGCGCTATTGCAGCTGCTTCATGTGAGTAAGAGGAGAAACTGTGTCACGAAAAATCACACTCTAAGTTTAAAATCCCATTTATTAATGGGGCAGTTGATTAATGAAGTGATTTCATCAATGATTATCAAATACTTTAATAACTGATTCATCAATTGCTATAGGATGATAAAAAGAATACGCCAGGGTAACAGCTTGCTGACAAACTTGGCTAATAACCATCTGTAACACCGTCTGTTGATGCATTTCTAGCCATTTATAACCCATGCATAAACACACCTAGGTGTCATTTATTCAGCTTTTACAAGCCAGACCTTGATATTGACCATTAAGTCAGTAATACATTGCTAAGAAAGAAAGTGCATTTGTCTTTCATGTCCTCCAACAAGCAAGCTATTGATGTGTTATCCCTAGAACAGTCTCACAGGCCACCTGCCAGCTCCCTCATGCACACAGATATGCATTAGGCTCCAACTGCAGTATGCGTCCTCAAATATGTGCCACCCCCAACAAAACCCACAGTACGTCCCTGTATGTCACATTCATGGGTGGGGAGGGTATTCATGCCCTGCTTACAGGCTTCCCATAGGGATCCACTGGATGTTGGGTCTAGATGGGCCTTCGGTTTGATTCAGGAGGACTTTTTACATTCACACACAATCTCTAAAACAACTCTTGGCCTGGATCAGCCCTAGTGAACTTTGTCCTTCTGCCCTCTGACTGGGAGAGGGGCCATTTGGAAGAGTTTGTTTTTTGAAAGGCCAAAGGTGAACAGCCTCTGTACCGATAAGAGATGCCTTGAAAGCTGGATTGTTTCTGGGTCACACACAATAGGTTGAGAAACAGCAGTGTAGGTCACTGAACCTGTAGTATAAACAAGGCCTTCAGAGCCCAGAATGATCATGCAAGATGAACTGGTGCTGGTCAGAGGAGGGCAAAATGAAGCAAATGCTTAGGGGTTTTTTGGTATCTACCTTCTGGATCCTTGGAGGATACACGCATAATATATACCACATGGCTAATGTGTTTTTCTCCATCTACAAATATTTCCATTTATTGCTGGGGAAGGGAGGGGAGAGTCCCATTGCTCCAAGCGCCCTTCTTATATGACAGGACTAGGTAAACCTTGCTTTAACTTGCCCTCTGAAACAGCTCTAGAGATGATGGACAATGGAGAATTAGCAGCAAGATCAGTGTTAATCCTCCAAACTCTTCCTAATGCCTAGGCCTGTCCCTGCTGCTGCACATGTTGGAATAGATAATGCCTGGAGCTCTTCCCCAACAAAGAGACTTCAAGTCGGCAGAATAGGTAGAAGAAAAAGGCACATTCAGCATGGTTTTAATTAGAACAAAGTTAAGGGATGGAGGAAGAGAATGAAAGGTGAAAGGGAAAACAAGACTTTTCAATACTCTGTTCAGAGCCTGTCCTAAACTGACCTCTGTGGCCAAGAATATTTTATATTATTAGCTCCATTTTTAAAATGAAGCTGCTGATTCAGACAAACCTAGCAACTTCAGGAACACCTGGTTGGATTCATTTCTATTAAGAAAGTGACTGGATGGTAAATGCTAAAAAAAAAAGCTTGAGCCTTCCGGGACCTATATACAATGGGAATCTGAAAGAGGTAGGCTATGCCAACTTCCATTCAGCCCTGTTCACAGAAATCAACAGGTTAGGAGCAGCTCAACATCCTGCAGCCAGGAAGAAAAGCACCCACCTGACCAACACGTCATTCCTCTAAACTGTGCTGGTAATACAGTTTCCTTTGCAAGAGAAAGCAAAACTACTTGTCCTCCAGTGCCTCAGAAGACGGGATGAAAAGGTAGAAAGTTGAGGTAGTGTCAGGGGCAGAGGAAGGGGGTGTGCAGTGGGGGTGGATCGCTCTGGGTGTCTTCGCTGGGGGGGGTGACATTTGGGGCGTCGCCCATCTGCGACTCCCAAGCCTGTCCCGAGCCACTGGGGGAAGCTATGCAACTTTGCTGGGTGCATTCCCCCCCCTTCCCCCTTTGTTTTGACAGCTGGGGGAGGCTTGGGAGTCACGGGCAGGTGGCGTGCCAAATGTCCGCCATGGGCGGCTCGCTCCGCCCCCGGCTGCAGGGTGCGTGTGCCACTCCATGCACCTGAGTGGCTACCCGTGCCTGGGAGGGCACCCTCCACGCCACACACCCCTTGGAAGCGTGCCCGCCCTAGGCAGCGTGGGCATATGCTCCGCCACTGGGTAGTGTATACTTTATTTTAACTCCTGCCCCGCCATGTAAAGGTTCGCTTTGGGGGGGGAGGGGTTTAAGTAACATACAGTGACATCAATGGGAAATGATCTTATATGACTCAACAAGCAATTGCCTGTTTTTAGATAATGTTGATCAGTATGAATACATATATTACACCAGCCCTAAGACACATCAGCAAAGCCACCTGAAGACATCTGGAGCTATAAAAACATAGGATGACATTTTTGTTTCCATTCTTGAGCCTCTATGTGTTGCATCCCATCATCTGTGAAAACCTCATACACAGTAGTTGCCTTCTTCTTTGGCGGTGTTCAGCTTATTCTAATCAAATACCAGTCCACGTTCTATTAAAAAAAGTGTATGTTGCAGTGAATATGAAGCTACAGATCACCCACACTTGTAAACATTACATTAATCCAATGAAATGTGTTTGCCAATGTATGCACACAAGTTCTCAGAATTGCATTCACAATGGGGAAAGGAAGATGCCACACTTGCAGGGAAATGGGAGGCAAATACTAGTGAGGCAGTGTGACCTCTTGCTTCCAGCGAAAGCAAGATCTCACACAGCTAGGGGCAAGCACACTGCAAAAGCCCATGGCAGAGCACAATTTGCCTCATTAAATTTCATCACATTATGCCAGTTTCATGAATTTAACATTGTCCCTGGACTATTGTTTGTCTGAAAATTAAATTAAAACAACATTTGTTCTTCCAATGAGTTTGTCAATTATAGAGGCCAGAGGAGGATGGAGGCAAGAAAAGAAGTAGGGCTGAGTCATCTGTAGCTGTATCTTCTTTCCTCTGTGGAAATTTTTTTTCCTTTTTGGCGGGGTGGTGATAGAGAGAGATAGATGTTTCTGGCACAGCAATACACACTGCTGATGAGCAATACAATGTCACAAATTGTTAAATTAGGCTGGTGCCATAGTCCTTGTGCTTAATCCAACAGGTACTAGCTCACAGGACCAGAATGTTATTATGGTGTTACAGTAAAGGTTTTTTCTATATATATAAAAAGTGAGAGTACTTATAAATCTGGAGTTGCCTGTATCAGAGGTTTTCAGTCTGTTTATGCTCAACTACTTGTATTATTGATCAATTAAACTGGCAGGGTGGAAATCTCAAGCCGAATATTGCTAACCATCCACTCTCATTCCTCAACTCCTGATCTGAAATGAAATACCTTGTCACATGGTGCTGGTTCCCTTTCCTACTTCCAGCTGCTAAATTACATTAAAAGGATGCTGAAAATAAATTCAATAGCTTTCCTGTTATTGCTTTTCATGTAGGCAATTGCTGTAGTTGCCACAAGGATGTTTAGCATTAGCAAATGGGTTCTGCAATCACAATGTCTCTGCTAAAATATATTCTACGCTATGAAGACATTTTAGGCATCAGCTGTCAAATCCAGCCCTTTAGGCAATCTTGGGTTGTATTGCACCCATTGATAACTCTTCCACTATGCCCTGCTGTTTCAGAAATCTTTGTTGTCCGATTATTATCATGCTATGTATCCTCAGATTTGTCCTCCTCAGCTTCCTGGAACAAAGAATGGAAAGAACAAACTGGTAGGAAGGTTTGCCGTCCTCACTGCTACTTTTTAAAGTGCACAATGCAAAACCTTTGGGGCTACAATGCAGCTCCTCCTTTTGCTCCATAACTTGGTGTGGAGGGCACAATGAAAAGCAAAGGAAACTGATCTGCATCAAGATAAACCGGTTTCCAACATTATACAAACCACAATGAGGCAAATAAAATGTTGGCTGGTGGGAAAAGTAGAAGTTAATGCCTGGAGTTGATCTTAGAACCTTGACCTCTGTTGCTCGAATGTTCAACACTCATATTCCCACTTCTGATATTCTGAAAATATTTGTAACCAGACCTACTAACTACACGGACTGACCAGTGGCATCCATTTCCATTACCCCATCCAATTCCGGGTCCTCACATTAAGATCAGTCGATTGACATCACACCACAATCTGAAGCTGCTCTCTGAAGCCTTCACAGCCAACTGCAAGTGTGTTCCTGATTCCTGACCCACAGCTCTTTCTTCATCCCTCAAATATTCTTTGATTCCCCTTGAGTAGATTATGCTAATGATGTCAGCCACGCAAGACTTCTCTGATGAGTTCTAGTGGAGGATAAGGCTGAAAAGCTATAAAACTCATCAATTTTGAAACACCACATTAAACCCCCAATGTTTTTACCATTGTGGCCTAAGATGGGATTAGCACACAGGTCTCCCCATACTGGTTGACTAGATTCTTTAGCCACTAAACCCAGCTGCATGCCTAAATCCTCACCGTATGCCACCCCCTATCTGGGCTGCCCTTTGATGAACACAGCCTTTGATTGTTTGCAATAATGTAACACACCCACAGATTACTGCGGTGATCCTGATCTGCCAGTTTGTTTACCTCACACTGTACTGCTTACATCTAATTCAGACACAATCAAGACTGCGAGACGTCGCTTTAATCTCAGCATCCCATACAAGCTTCCTCTTGCCCTTGGTGGGTTTGGGATTAGCTCCTGCCATTGAGGCACATGTTCAAATAATCCATTGGGAAATAAATATGGGGTGACTCAGAATGGACCCCTTACAAAGTGTTGCCACAGATTTGTTTGTTTTCACATTAGCAGCAAGAAACCCGTAACAGGCCCCTGCCACTCACACATACCCTCACCCTTGAATGAATTCCATCTCAAATTTCATTCTATTCGCTTTAGATCACCAAGGCCTGCCTGAATCGCACCTCCATCCTTCTCAGCAGACTTGATTCAATCATGAGGTCACCTGCATTTACTCAGCAGCAGCCTGTCTGTAGCTTTTGCATGTCTTGGCCAAGCAGGTGGAGTTAAAAGTGCAGTGCCCCTACTGGGGGCATGCAGCGTAACTGAATCTTCTGCGACTATCAAAAGGCTCCAAGAATTATGGCAGAACCAGCCAGCGCAGTTTGCATCGACAGAAGCAGCCCTTCATTCCCAAAGCCTCCCCATTCCTCCCCCTGTTTCACTGCTGCCTGCACCTCCACTTCACTTGTGATTTATGGGAGATTTTCCTCCCAATCTGGAAGTCTCCACAGCTTTAGTCACATGTGCTGGTCGTTACCATAGGAACCACAGAGGTCAAGCCACGAAGGAACAGTAAAAGGTGACTTACCCTGTCATCGCACTTGTGTAAGAACACGTATAAGAAGAAGTGATGGGAGCTGTGGAAGCCGTCCTTGCTAACACACTAACATCCAAGCCAATCTCAGCCATGCTGCATCAGACGAGGCAAGACGAAGAGGTTCTGCTCTGACAGGGAACCCACTCGGCCAAGATGTGAATTGCAAGTAGCAAGAACTCTTATCCTCAGTGCAGTGTCCAGAGAGAATCACCAAAGAGTTGACCCCATTAAAGCCAAAGATTTTCACCCAAATATAGGCAACAAAGCAAGGAAACAGTTACAAAGTCAAAGAGCAACCCAGACCCCAAAGTCAAAGAGCTTTCCCTTACCTCTTGTTCTGCAATGCTTCCTATGGTCTAGGACCCTCATACCTACGGGACCGCCTCTCCTGGTATGCCCCACAGAGGACCTTACGGTCCGCAAATATCTTGGAGGTCCCGGGCCTCAAGGAGATTAGACTGGCCTTGACCAGGGGCAAGGCCTTTTCAGCTGTGGCCCTGGCCTGGTGGAATGCTCTGTCACAAGAGACCAGGGCCCTGCGGGTTCTGACATCTTTCCGCAGGGCCTGCAAGACGGAGCTGTTCTGCCAGGCCTTTGGCCGGGGTCCAGTCTGACTCCCCCTCTCTCCTTATAAGAACTTGCATGAAAGTAGCCCCCCAACTTTTCCCACAGGCTCATATAAGATCAGTATAAACAGTTAGGCCTGGTGAGCATTTAAGATCCCCATCCCTAATTTGCGAGTTGCCACCTGATTAGATTTCACTTTGATTCTGATTTGATTTTAGGATGTATTTTAATTGATTGCTTGATTTTATGGCAATATGTTATATATTTGATGTTAGCCGCTCTGAGCCTGCTTTTGGCTGGGGAGGGCGGGGTATAAATAAAATTTATTAGTAGTAGTATTATTGGTATTATTACCACTGTCTTAATATGCACAGCTTCAAAACTCCTGCTAGCTTTTTTAAGAATCAACACTCCCTTTGAGGAGAAATGATCTTTGCAGCTTCTGTAGCCAGGACTGCAGCACCTTTGCTTTTCTCCATAACTGACAATGAACCAGGCTGTTATGTCCTTCTTTGATTCTTTGCAATACTTTGCTGTCGAAAATTTTAAAAAAGCAACTGCTGTCCTTCACCCAAGGAACAATCCTCCATAGGTCTATTGACTTGGGATAGGAGAAAGAGTTAACCAGACACATATACATCATTAAAATGTAAAGTCGCCTGCACAGGAAGGGAGATCAGAATGAGACAGAGAGCAGGCAATATTCCACTAGCACCATTAATCTGTGTTAGCCAGGGACAAAGGCTTGCCTTGGATACCGGAACAGCCTCCTTCCACACCAGCACAATCTATAGACCCCCCTCTGTCTCTAGAAAAGACACCTCCATTATTCACCTTGTGGTGCTGTCTCACACTCCTCCTCTCCACTCTCCCCCTCCAGTGGGGGACAATGTGGAAGTAATTCTGCCAACAGAAAGGCTCAAATTAATTAGCGCTCCAGCTTCTAAATGGACACAATGATCCCCGACAGGAGGACCCTCTCAAGAATTTTAGCCTCCCATCTCATTTCCATCTCAATGGTAAAGCTTTTCATCACTGCCACCCCAACCCCTTTCCCTGCAGGGGTCCCCGGAGCCAGGTCACTTGCAGAGGATCTACCTCTCCTCTCTTTTTATGCAAAGAAGCTTGGGTCAAAGGCGAGGAATGCGGGTCAGGGGAACTGGAGGATGGAGAGAAACCATTTGACAGCTTTTTAACTATGGAACAGAGGTTGGTCCCTTAGAAGCACACATGGGCTGTACATAGTACCTTTTATCTTCATTCTCCTTCCACATCTCCTGCTCCTGTGCTGTGAAAGTATGTCCAAAAACACCCTGGGGCAGAGTGAAACCACAACCTATAACCATCATTGCCTGCTGAGGAAGTGGAGGCAAGCATGAAACTTTCTGTGCATCCCGTGTTTAGAAGTGTCATGTTTTGCTGAGACTGGTAACATTGCTATCAGGGCAACTGCGTTTGGCCCTATCTGGCAGACTAAGGACTTGGAGGTTTGGATATGCCCACATCTTATGGGGCACTAAGAAGAAGAAGAAGAAGAGTTTGGATTTGATATCCCGCTTTATCACTACCCGAAGGAGTCTCAAAGCGGCTAACATTCTCCTTTCCCTTCCTCCCCCATAACAAACACTCTGTGAGGTGAGTGAGGCTGAGAGACTTCAGAGAAGTGTGACTGGCCCAAGGTCACCCAGCAGCCGCATGTGGAAGAGCGGGGAAGCGAACCCGGTTCACCAGATTACGAGTCTACCACTCTTAACCACTACACCACGCTGGCTCTAAGACACAATGCAGCAGGAGAACAATTCCTAATAAACCAAGCTTGCCTGTGACTTATAGACCTGCCTGTGACCAGAAAAAATCAGGCTGTGCAGGCTTGCACACTTTATCCCAAGCCTCACTATGAAAATAAAAAAGTAAGAGACAAACTCATCCCTGTTTTCTTTTCAGAAAACAACATCAGTCTCTGAGGAGTCACATCATTCGTTCATGTCAAGCTTGTTGTCTATTATCAGCTCATTATTTCTTTGGCTTTTAGCATTATTTAGTCCCCTCCACTCTTTCCAGTCATATTAATGGGAGGGAGAAGCACCCACAGGCTTTGAATGTTTGAGCTGCCTTGACTACATTACTGGGAGACCCTGATAAATGCAAGATTTCCTAATTGACACCAGTGCTTAGGTGTCTGTGCAAAGCCTGCTACCCTGAGTTGCCTTTTGCTTCCATCCGTCTAATCCAGCAGCAAGTGTTGGATGACGAACAGAGGTTATGCATGGCTCCTTATCCAGTCACTGAGGAACAGAAGCCATGGAGATGTGCAAGCTCAGCACTTTCAAGGGGCAGGGGAGTGAGTATGTCAGGGTTTGCTATTGCCTCTTGTACTGTGCATAAAGCTGGCTGGAAGACAGAAGCAGGGGGCTGTTTTCCTCATTTCTTTTATCTTTCTACACTGTTCCAAATATAGGACAGATTCAACAAAAAGTTATTGCCCATGTATCACAGGTGACCCAAGGAAAGGAAAAGACTATAGTTATGCAGTAGCTCTGGTACTTGGTCAATGAACACGCACACCAGTCCAAGTCACAAGTGCAAACAGCAATTCCAGAGGTCTGGGGTGGGGTGAGGAGCTGCACATGGTTTGATGACACCTGTGTTCTCTTAAGCAGGACCTGATCAATTATTGGATGGAATAGCGCACAAGAATCCCATGGATAATGCTTTGAGTTCCTGGGGGGGGGGAAGGCCCCTGCACATGTCAGCGGAACATGCATAAGCCCACCCTGTTCAACCTCTTTCCATGAAGGCTTTATGACATTCTGGGGCTAATTCTGGGTTCGGTACCATGCACACATGCTCAGTCGCACGTCATTCGGACGTGCCAGATCAGTCGTTGCTTGTAATCGAAGATGACCACTTTCCATGTAACTTTTCTACAACATAGATATGCTCTCACACATCAGTTCTATGTCTAAATTCTCTTTTGGTGTGGGCACAAAGATCAAGAATGATCAAACATGACAAATATGCAAGCACAGCCAGGCTATTTCTGACACCTCAGCATATCTGTGTCTTCATTCCAGGTAGAAACAACATTAAAATATAATATGATCGTTCTCAATAATATTATGTTTTAAACAAGGGGGGGGTTCTGGGAGTACTCAAGGGTACGCATTACTGGCACCTTTTTCCCCTAAAAGAAAAGCACTGGTTAAGACTACTTTAGAAAGAAGTGCCCTGTTAGTTCAACCTAACACAAAACGCAACCCTAAGCTGGAGGGTCAGAAGAACATCACAGTAAGACATTAGGAATAGAAACCTCTGTCCTGAGTTGGCACACACAGCCGCCTCCGGCCAGTCGGCCAGCCTGGAGACTCTGGGCAGACTTCACAGGAGAGGAAGAGCCTCCAATCCAGTTTGTAAAAGGGTCTCATTGAGCTCACTTGCGGAAGGGCACTTGGCTATTGTCAAACCCTCTCCCCCCACCCCACTCCCACCAGCCCTAAACCTGTCCTTTCTCTCTGAGGCCAATGGTTAATGATAGATTTGTAATTGTTTCCTGCAACAATGGAACATCCTGTTTGGAACTGGCCGGCTCCACAAAGCCAGATGCTGACAAAAGAGCACACAAGCTCCCAGCCAGTGGATGCAGGAAAGGATATTTGCCTTCCCCCACATACTGCTCTCACTGCAGCCAGACCAAGCTTCTCTCTCTCTCTCTCTCTCTCTCTCTCCTGTCTCCCACTCCCCAACTTAACACAACAGAGCTACCAGCCTCTACCTTTATTAAAAGGGCTTGCACTTAAAGGGCTCCCAGGGGGTTTGGGGAGTAGCTGAGAAGTATTTGATGGATTCGCTTTGGCAACACTTGGCTACCTTGTCATGCCATTAACGTTATTGCTATTGAATGGAGGAAATGAGTAAGAGATACAGAGCCGAACAGGCAAACGCATGGGGCCTGAAGATACAGGACACCCTCGGAGGGAGCTACCTGCGTTCAGAAATAAGAAAACAGGGGTGCCTAGAGGGACTGCAGAAAGAATGGGAGAGCGAGGGGAGGAGAGAAACCCGATAAAAAAGAGACAGAAAGAAGCCCAGGAATGAGAACAAAAGGCCCTTGTGCAGCACAGGACAGCTGGCTTAGCAATCTCCTTGTTTGGTGGGTCCAGCTCTCCTTTGCTGGCTACAGCGACTAAGCCCTGGGGCTCTAGTGGGAGGCTCTCTCCACATGACAAGCATATGACATTCCAGACTGAGAGCAGGGCAGGTCAGCCCAGCACCCTGAAGCCAAAGTCTCAGCACGGAAGCAGGGATGGGGCCAGCTGTTAACTGGTTCTAAATGCATCTGAGGAAGCAGGACCATAGTTCACAAATGCTTACACCGCAACAAATTTATTAGTCTTTATAAGGTTGCTTTTGCTGCTTTTGCTCCTAAAGCAGTTCCCTAGGATGCAGAAAGAGGAAAGAATCCTATTACCCAAAACGCAACTCCCAAGTGAGAGGGCAGGAACAGCACAGGCAGGTGGGTAAAAGGCATCAAGTTCACACACAGTCTGCTAAAAGCGAGAGTGAGCTCCCCTCTCCACACTGAGGCCAAGGAAAGGAGGCCCAATGTTTATTAAGTAGTTATCCAAAGGCATTACTTAGGAAAATGTTGCAAGAGGAGCAACTCGGCTAACATTTGCAACGGGAAGCCATGGCTGAGATCCAACTCTGCCGCTGTACTGGTTTGTCTCTCAAAATTTCAAGGAAAATGCACTTCTAGTGCATTCTGAGAATATTAAGTTGTTTTTAGTACATTTTAAGTCTAGGAATCTGTGTGTGGCTGCAATCATAGTACAATTAATAGAATTTGTTTTTCTTACATAGATCCTAGCAGGATTGCTTCACAAGCCTGATTATTTCTGCCTCCCTTTAGAAGAAGAGGGGGAGCACCCAGCCCTTACGATTGTGAATTAAAAAAAATAAAAATCTGAACACATTATGGCAGTTTCTTGTCATTCCGTCAGAAATTAGAAGCAGGGTTTATAATGGAAAGGGAGTGCATCTTCATGAAGGTGATGGATGGATGGTGAAAGACTGTGAGAGGCAGGGAAGGGGAGATCTCCCAGGGTGGGAGGGTGGGAGAAGAAAGAGAAGCTCCCAGGTGAGAGCTGGGAGGGTCAACCCACTTCTGTGTGAAACAAGGTTGAAGATCTACCTTTGAAAGAGGGCTTTGTATTTCCCCCCTCCCTTTCTCTTTTCCTTTTCCCGTTTTATTTTTATTTAGATAAGTTTGTTTTTTATTGTATTGTATGATGTAAAGTTTGAATTAAAAATATGGCAGGGAGTGCAACTTAATCCCACAAAACACTTTAGGGCTGCCCATGTGGTGCCTGTGGATGTGGTGGTGGCTTTGAGGACTTCCCCTTGTACCCACAAAGCCTTGTACCCACAAAGCCTCTGAGCTCCTCCACTCCACACACACACACACACAGACTGGCCTCTTGGTCATGAGGTGCTGGGGGTGGTTTCCTTTTCCTCCCTTGAAAAGTACAGAGAATTGAAAGAGGAAGTTGAGAGGACTGGTATTCTATCCCACTTCCCCTTAGGTATTGTGTGCTTTTCAAGATTCAGATATATTCAATTTAAGGGGGGGAGGGAATGTGTTCATGCCATGCACTTTCTCGGTTTCTGTATCTTGGAGGGGGGCCGATCTGGAGGATGGGGGAGAACACTGACCAGAGGGGGTGGTACCAACAGTACCCGCTCAAAAATCCAAATGTGCCCACAGGCCTCAAAAAGGTTGGCAACCCAGGGAAAACTATGTAATATTACCTCTGCCATTGTGCAATCTGCTGCTTTCACTCTTCCCCACTATTTTTATCCAAATTCCTCGCAGCACATTCACAATTTCACAAATAATACTGCACAAATATATTTCTATGGCTTTGTTCACTCTGAGTGCAGAACGTCCATTTATTGATTGCAGAACCTAGTTTCTTTCTTTTAAAACTATCTACACTTTAAAAAGAAGTACGAAGACATACGCACGCACAGCTACATCACAGACACACCAGTCAATCCTGTCAACAGGGCTACAGGCAGTAAATGGGATTACAGACAAGAGCAAAGAGCTTGGAGTGTCACGAGCTCACTGTGACTGATTGAGAGACATCACAGGGGTTGGGAAGGGCAGGCTGCAAGGGTGGGAGTGACAGGAAGCCAAGGTCGAAAAGCCTTTGGAAAGCTGTGAATTAAAAGAGAGGCTGAAGGGTTTAGAACAGCATGACCTAAGAAGGAATAACAGACAGAACTGGTGCAAACTGTGTCCGGGGCAGCACTATCTGACAGTTGAGAAGGAAAAGTGACGCAAGAGAGAAATGGCCTTTTTCCTGCTGGTGGACTGTGCCTTATAATGTTGTTGACAAACCCGGCACCTTTATATGAAAATGGTTTAACAGCCATGCTGTGCCTCACAAGGCGCAGCAAAGCACAGTCACATGTGAAGCAACGACCTTACAAGACCAACATGATCTCACACGCTTAGTCAAAGCAGAGAAATTTGCAGCCAGAAGCTCTTTAAGATGCCTTGCCTCTAAGCACTGAGGTACGAAAGCCTGAGCACCATTGCCAGGGCAGGCTGGATAACACAAGCAGCAAGTCGCAAGCCACAGTTGCTGCCACTTCTTCCCAGAATTGTCCCAGAGCTTCTGGCCCCAGTTTCTGCCAGGTGTCAACCAGGTAGACAGTACAGGAGATGCATTCTCAAGTTTAATTGATAGGAATTCTTCCTAAACTCTGCATTTGAATGCGTCTGAAACTGAGAAAGAACACTAAGGTAACATCTTGCACTCGAAACCTTGCAATTCTCCAGACCGGCCAGACGCTTTGGAGAAATTGTTCCTTTCAGGGAACTGTAACATACTGGGCTGTACAATACGCTGGTTGTTGAAGAGATCTATCCCAGCTTCTCTCACTTTCAAAGTCCACTGTTTCATTGCTCCTGGGATGTGTTTAAATGATCATTGAGGCCTCGTCTACACATGACAAATCGCCTCCCTAGGATTTCCTTGAGAATACCAAGGTTATCTTGAGGTAACAAATTACTCCCATTCATTTTGATGTGATTTTGGTTTTCTCCTCTTTAAAGTGCACTGGACTGCAGTTGATTGTACACCATCTTCCCCCCAAATCTGACCAACATTTTATTATTCCATGGCTTAACTGTATACCATGGAACTTGGCATAGACAGCATTTCTGAAGACAGTTGCTCAGGCAAAATTAGTTCTCTTTTTAAAAAACACCACCTTGTGAAAAACTGGTGATATGTTTTAGAGTAGACCCAATGAAATTAATGGACCTAACTTAGTCATGTTCATTAATTTAGAGGATCAAACTAGAACCTGGGAGAACCAATCACTGCTTTTTAGCCTAATTTACCTCACAAGATCACTGTGGGGATTAAATGAGGAGGGAGAGAACCTTGCATGCCACCGTAAGAAAATAGTAGGATATAAATACATAAAGAAATGGGCCTACTCTGAGTAAAACAGTTGAATGTCACCCAGAGTAGCAATGTAAAGCATGGCACTCTGTAGACACTGGTTAAAACTAGGCCTCAGGTTATCATAGACATGGGGAGACAAGGCTATTAATTCTTAAACTCTAGCTCACCAGCAGAAGTGATGAACAGAGCATAGCCAGGGCAGGATAACCTACTTAACACGGAGAGGTTGTTTATTTTATTGTTGTTATTCCTATTAAAGAAGATGAGCCAACAAAAACAGAAATGAGGCCAGATCAGCTGCAGCTTCCATGGGAGAGAATAAACAAGCTGAAGAGTGCGTGAACTCTAGTGGAGGGGTGCAGATTCTGGAGACCTCCCTAATGCCTTAGCACCAGGAGCCATCTGGTTTGAGAAACAAACTGGGTTAGGGGAATTATATTGGAGACTGGACAGACAAAAGCAGACAAGAAAACATTCCCCCAAATTCCAGGGTCAATGTCTCTTCCTGACACCAGGAAGAAAAGATGCATGTATCCTGCCAAAATCAGAACTGATTCAGCCTTGGAATCCATTTTAAACACTTTAATTTAGCTGTATTTATTCATTACCAACAAAACAACAGAACGGTACAGAGCCAAGAGAAAGATATTTGAAATTCAGCAAGGAAGGGGAAAGGTGGCCATTAATAGAAGGGAAAAAACAGAAAGACAGTCAAACAACACAAAAACATATTGCATTTGAGCTAGAAACCAAACCCCTCCCTCCCACCCCCTAAAGAAAAGAAAATGAATCCTTGACTGGAAGTTTCTGTTAGAACAGAAACAGAATCAAAATAAATTCCAGTTACTGGTTCAGAAACAAGATTTTAAAACCACAACTGAAGGTATTATTCTCATGGTCCAACAGCACAGAGGGAAAACCCGAACACATGAAACTGGCAGGATTTTTTCTTTCTTATTTTATCCTATTGCATAAAATAAGAAACACAAATTCTCTTAACACACTAACAGAACAATCTGCGCCCCCATCCTCACTACACTGGGATGCATGTGTGTGTTGAATGGTGGAAGTGCCCCTCCACCCAGCTCTCCTAGCTCAGGTAGCTTTCCACCAACCAACAAACATGTGTGCAGGGCAGAGAGGCCTGCTGGTGAGGTCCTTCAAATGTTCCAAAATAGGACATTCCTAGAGCAGGGAGGTAGCTGGAACGAGTTAATCTGGGATCCACTGGATCCCAAGCCAGTCTCACCGTCATCACCTGACAGCATTGGGCCCGATTGTCCTGCTCCACCCACCACTTTGAGCTGCAGCTAAGAGTACCAGGGCTGCAGATGTGAGCCGAGCCCTGCTGCCCATCAAAGCTCCACGAACAGGAAGGGGTAAGTTTAGAATGCATCCTAAGAATGTAAACAGATGGGAGGGGCTGTCTGTGCTTCAGCCATGATGTAGATTCTACCCAAACTTCATAGCTGTTCAAGTTGTTGCCGAAATGTTTTCGTTCTACGTGTCCTACTTCATCTCACTATTCCCACTATGCTTCTATCCTTAGTGCCCCATGTTAGAGAGGCAGGCTTTCACTTGAAAGTGTTCCTCCACCTGTCCAAGTCCAGTTATAAGGTAAGAAAAGCTTAAGGAGGGTGAACAGGGCCTTGAAGAGCACCACAAATGTCAATGACTTCAACGATAAGGCAGGAAACCACCTATTCCCTTGGACGTACCAAAGCATTAAAGGGGAAGGAACACGGCCTAGATTACAATGTCTGTGGCGCAACCAAGAATAGAACCTGATCTCATGACTCTGAGCCCTCTGCTTCAACAAGTCCATTCTTTGTCTTCTCGGGGGGTGGGGGTGGGGAACTATATAAAGCACCCAGTCTCTAAAGTAAGGAAGTAATCCTCATGAACTGAAAGAAATAACTAAAAGACTTATACTGGCAAAATCCCCTACATCTCATGTCTTCTTGTTGGAGGGTGTGTGTATAGAGTTTCTCACACAAAAACAAGCATACCATTGTCTAGGGTTTATACCCTAGGCAGACTAATCAGGTGGCCGTTTTCAAGCAATCCAGCTGACCAACAGAGGAAACAGTAATGACCACACAAAAAGAAAGCCATGCAGATTTATTGGTTGGATGAGACTGATGCAAAACAATGATCCAATGATGACTAGGGAAAGGGTGGCAAGTAACACCAGGCAGATATTCCCAAACTTTCCAAGTTGCTAAAAATATACCCTCCATTGGGAGTCTTATGTAGGAGAAGGGGCACAAAGATAAACTCAAGGAGAAAAGAGGAGGAAAAGGAATGTGCAAAAGTAAGGGATCTCTTAACTATGGTTAAATACACACCAAGCCTTAGGTTTAGATTAGGATACGGGGAAATTCCAAGGACAGTTATTCTTTTCCCCCTAAGGCCAAATCTTTCAAAAGCAGCTCATGCTCTGTGGTGACCAACCAAAGAAAGCTCATGTTTACAGAAAGTAACTGACTATATACATAAATAAAATAAGATGTCTTGTGTAAAAGTCATCTATGCTGACTGGCAATTTCTGCTTCAGTTGTGAGTTTTCATGGGAGATATGTCATTGAAGTTAATACACTATTAGACTGGAAATAATACAAAAGATTCTGTCACAGAGCAGGAGGTACCTTGACAAAAACAACTCTCAAGTTATTCCTCATAGACCTTGATGATGAACATCCTAATCTTTCAAAGCAACAATCAGCATATTGTCAATTCCTCATAAACTGTTCAGATCTGTTTGTTGATAAAGTATAATGAAATAGTAAACCACTACATTCCAATCATGAAATAAACATGAATCCTCTACTAAGACTAATATTTGGCCAACATCTCTGAGAAAGAAGTCCCTAAATATAATAACCCTTAAGATATCCCCTACAGATCCCTCTGGAATTTACCTGCCTTATTTATGGCGTCCCCACTCTCTTATCTCTAAAGAGATTCCCTGCCAGGCCTAATCCTAATCTCATTGGCCCCAACCTTATCTCATTTACAGAGAAACTCTCCTGGTTAGAACTGAGACTGGCTCTAAAAGGCTCTCATTTCTTCTAATAGAGCCTAGATAACTTGTGTAAACAACCTTGAGAGAGACAAATAAAAACTCCAACAGAACTTGGTGTTCAGATAATCCCCTTCCAAGAGGTTCACAATGTTTAATCTCTCCTCTTCCCCCATCACTCCAACCAGGGTGACAGAAAATCTGTAAATGCCCAAGTGCCTGAGGCAATAGGCTCAAAAGGTCTCATTTCTCCCTCATCAATATTTAAGGTACTTCTGTCTTTCTTGGGACCGTTGTAGGTTTAATAACAGATGGTGGCTGTCTGAATAAGCGGGTTGCTCTTTTCAAAAACAGGGAGGAACCAAGAACTGGGACAATACACAAGGCCATACAGCAAGCTACAGAGAACTCCTATCTCAAGCTATGCTCTAAGTATTCATAATTAGTACTTATTTCTTCCCTTGCAATGCCAATCTAATCTAAACTGAACACAGCATTGGTGGATATCTAGAGTAATCCAATTAAATAATTCTAATCAAATAATTGCGAAGAGGAGGAGATTTTGGCAAAACCAAGGGGGTAGAAAAGCTGCACTATCTTCCACAGGAAATCACAAAGAACAACAAAGAGTTGGTGTGGAGAAAAACAGCAATACAGTATGTAATTCTCTGTTTGAATTGTGGTCTGTTTGACCACAAAGCCACTTCCGGGCCTGCCCCAGGAGGTGGGGTTGCGGGCATCACGCCCTCCCCACGTGAGCGGGGGCTGGGTTCAGCCCCCGCGAGAACAGGGGAATCCCGACCGTCCACGCCTCCCAGCCAGCCAATCGGCTGGCTGGGGGGGGCGTGGCTTGCCCTATTTAGGGCCGGAGCGGAGGGGGCTCGCCCTCTCTTCTCCGGCTAGCCCCCACGTTTTCCCACCCTCCCTCCCTTTAGTTGGGGTTTTAGGTAGGTCTGACTTTGCTATGGACTTCGGTCTGTCGCCGCAAGGGGCATAGTAGGAATTTTTCCCAATTGGCCATTTACAGCCTTTTGGTTTTTCGCCTACCTCGTAGCAACTCGTCACAACTCTTCGGCATTGGCGGTAGGCATTGGTAAGATGGGGTTAAGAGGATGTGTGTGGGGGGAGGAACGCCATCACCTCCCCCCAATGAACGAAGGGTGGTCCGTTAAAGGACTCCGGGGGGCGTGGCCCTATCCGAAGCCTATGGAGGTGAGGGCCAAAGGCACGCCCCAGAGCGGTGACCCGGGGGAGCTCCTAGCCGACGTGCCTCGGCGGGAGACTCCCCCGATTAGTGTTAACCCTTCCCCGTGTCTCCAGCAAATGGGCTGGAGCCGGATAGTCGATAGGACCAATGCCTAAGCCAATGCCTCTCATTCCTGAATTCAATAAAGTTGTGGCCTAATTCGCCCAATTAATCTTAATTATGGTGTCTCGTGTGTTTATTTATCTTGGTGGGGGGCGGGAACTCGCCACGCAAGTCAAACAACGCAGGCAAGGGAGTACAAAGAGGATGTGGCTTCTATGTGGCAATCCTAGCATATGAAAAAGTCATCTTCACATTTAGTCACCTTTGCAAATCCAAAGATCACTGCATTTGTGCACAACAATCCCATGACAACAGAAATGTAATGACTGGGACTGGGGGAAGGCCAGCAGGGCATCTCCTATAACACTACAGAGGTGAAAGAATTCCAAAATAACAAAATATCTAGTGATTAAAAAGTTATCAGTTCCTGCTATGATTACTTACTGCAGTTTTGTTTAGGTCTGTATAGCAGTAAATTAATGAGAAACCCACCAATCAGGGAGAGGAACTATAACTTCCTACAGTGCAGCTGCCCCATTGAATTTCCGTTTTAGCCATGTAACAAATGCACATTTATTTGTTTGTTTTTAGCTAAGTTGCACCCACCCATCCCTTCCTCTTTAACCTCTGACTGAACATGAGTTCTCCCCCTGTCTCTCTGTCAGGAAAGCAACAGAGATCTGAAAGGCAGTAGTGCTTTCCTGGGCAGCCAGTGTTGATATTCTCCCTCTTCTGACAGCAAGAGAACATATGCACAAATGCAGCAGCCACAGCTCCCAGCTATATTCCCCCAGGAGCAGTGGCTGCTGTGGCTTTGTTCACTCTCACTTTCTGGGAGAGAGGGGGATGAGGACTCCCATACAATAATAATGGGCACCTAAAGGCAGTTTCTACTTGCCATAGGCATCCATGAACACCTAATTACAAGGCTGAAGTGGAGCGTCGCAATTCCACTTCTCAATCTCTCTCTTCCTTTGTGCTTGTGTTTTCTGCATTTGGGTAAGCTAGAACTTCTATACTCACAGACAGACAGACAGACAGACAGACAGACAGACAGACAGACAGACAGACATTTGCTCAGAGGAGTTAAGTCAACTCAGAGCACACCCACTGAAATGACCAGATATGGCTAACATGGAGTCATTAATTTTAATGGGTCTACTCTGAGTAGAACTTAGTTGGCCACAATCCAGGGCTGTTCGTATGACCCCACAAAGGCTTAGGTGAGAAATCGTGTCTACCAGTAGTTTCTTTAAGGTGAAGAAGATGCACAGATATTTTTTATTAAAGTGCCTTCAGAGTATAACACTCATGCTAATGCCAAGCTCAGGCACAGTGTGCTGATCCCTTAGCAGCCAAATTGAGGGAGCTCCTGGCATACTTAGGGGAATCTTGGACATTTGCAGAAGCACATAAAATGTACTAATAGCAGAGAGGACCCAAAGGAGGGCAGCAGGAACAAAGAAGAACAAAAGTGCATGCAGCCTAGCAATGCTGTTACCTGAACCACAGTAGGAGCTCATGACGAACTGCTAGGCCCCTCCCTCCACCTCAGTGGGATCAGTACAGGAGGACAGAGATACACACTCACAACTCCACATTCCTGCATCTTTGAAAGTTCTAAATTAAGAAATCCTACTTCTTAAGGACCTCAGAGAGGTCAGTACAAAAAGATTGGATTCTTTCATTTGCTTGCCTAAGTTTCCAGTCTGTCGGTGTCATGATGTTTTAAGTGTCACTTGTCTTAAAAATGTGTATGATTACACCAGCTTTAAAGAAATTGAGGTGTTGACGAGTGTAATGTATGACCTGTTAGTTTCAATTGCAGCTAGAAATATATGTATAGAAGAACTTCTGAAGTCTTACTTTCAAGAGCTCCAGGATGGAGGAGGAGGACAAAAGAAAAACTATGCTCCAGATTAGCATCACTGCCCCTGCCCCTCTTCTCCCAAATGCTGAGATATGAAATTGCCATCCAGTTGCGCGAACCAATGAGACAATCCCCTTCTCAGTGCAGAGCTAGAAAGAGGCACAAGGGAAATGGGGAGGGAAGGAAAGGGGGGGGAGGGGTGACAGAAGAGACAGGATGAGGAAGGGCAGGTCAAGGGTGAGGCTACAGCTGCAACAGGTGCCGGCTGGCAGACCATTCTCAGAGAGGCAACTGTCTGAGGCATGTCTATCAAGGCACAGCAAACAGGGCCAAGCCTGCACTGTTGCTCCCTGGGACAAAGGGGCTCTGTGCGTTTGCATCTGGCATCCTGAACAAATGCAAGAGGGCAGGATAGCATGGAGAGAAGAGGCTGCTCTCCATGGAGAAGAGGGGCCCTGGTCATTGTACAAGGACATGAGCTCACAATCTTCTTTTAAGGCCATCTTCTGGAGAAGGCTTGTCTATCTTCCCCTTTGACCTCCAATATTGCACAAACTTAGGCAGGAAGCAGCACTGCCCCATATCCAGCAACACAGGCAGTGGGGTTTCTCAGACTACAGATGTAGGCACCCATGAATTTGCAGGCACAACAGCTCTCCATGCACATCTGTCTTTTCCTGAGACAAACGAGCCAAGGCATGGTTGAGTTGTTGAAAGGTCTCATTCAGTGGAAAGGTATGGCTACTTCTCAGTGGAGGGAAAGGAATTTAATCCACTGCATTATGACATCACATGCCCAGAACAAATATTTTAAATACCCTGACCTGGGGCTGAGCTTTGGTGAGTTCTAACTCAAGCTAAGTCATATCTTTTTAAGCATTTCCAGCATTTCTTAATATGATTATCCTTCCAAGCTCATTAGGTCATTTTCCTTGAGACACAATGAACACAATCCATAAGCCACCATTTATGCAACAAAGTACACCTAAGTCCCAGAGAGGGGACCCTGAATGCAGGACAGAGGCTCAACTCAATACCTTTGAGATTTCTTCCAGTCTTATGATCACTGAATACTGGTGGCCAAAGCACTTCTGCCAGTGCAAACTGCTCCAAGTGACATAGAAATGAGAGCAGTTTCCCAGCTCACAGACTAAATAGAGCAGGGAGGTGAAACCTGTGACCGTTCAGATGATGCTGGAGTCAAATCCCCATCAGCATTAGCTAGCACAGCTAATGGTCAGAGATAATGGAGCTGTAGTACAAGACGACACAGGATTTCCATCCCTGAACCAGGAGAGCTATTCCATATTTATAACAGTCATGAAAGAGAATGCAGCCCAAGGTTCTTCAGCATAATTCCTGTCCTCTCCACCCCAGCCTCCTAGCTCAAGCAACACTTTTGTTCTTCGTAATGACGTTTTCATGAGAGTGACTCCTGTGGGGTGGTGAACGCACCCTGAAGTAGAAAAACCAGGCAGTGGCATCGAACTGTGGCTTCGTACATACTACACAAAGGATGCACACAACAGAAAATCCTGGGAAATGCAATTCACCCCACACAGAGCTACAATTCCCAGCATCCTTAACAAAATGCACTTCCCAAGATTCTTGGGGAGCTCAATGTATGGTGTGTCTGCAGCCTTTGGAAGGTTCTAAATACATGTCTGGGGGGCAGCACACCCATAGGCAAGGGAAAGTCTGAGCTAACTGTTGAGCACATTGAGGAAGCATGCCTTAAGCTAGCCACACCCCTTCCTGCAGCGCCCACATTCCTTCTCAAGGACTGCATCTGTTCCGCCTCCTTTTACGAGAAACAGGAGATGGGAAGATTTTCCTTGCCACACAGTGCCAGGATCAGCCTTTTCACCAAAGTGCCAAAGGGAATTCTGGCACAAGCTTTGCTGCTTTTAAGCGAAAGGATTAACAACCTTGCCAGGAGACAGAAACTGCAGACAGCCACTGTGTGAGCTGCATGGAAGGCTATGCTACTGCCCCACATCTCCAGCTATTCACCCTGTAGAAAGTTCACCCATTATTTCACCCATCCGCTTCTGCTCTCTGTTTTTGAGAGTGAGGAGTTATAGCCAGCATTAATCCTACTCAGAGTAGACTCGTTTAAATCAATGGACCTTAAGTTAGACATGGCCATTAATTCCAGTGGTTCTGCTATGAGAAGGATTAATGCTGGCTACAACCCAATGTTATATATGCACAGGGACTGGATTTTAAAAAGAACTAGGAGTCAAAACAATCAGGAAGCCTTTAGGAAAACTTAATTCCAGTGTCACACAGGGTCCTTCCTGCAACATTTCCTAGCCAGCAAACTGCCTATAATTCTCAGGTCTTGCGTCCCTCAAATATTTTGTCCTATGCCTAGCAATAATAACTGTTCCCCATCTCTTTTGCAGTCTTCACATAATGCCTCCCATTATATACATCTCTGTAGCCACACGTCCCATCTTCTATTTACCTCTAGGTTGGGGGAACAAGAGTGAAGGAAGCCTGGGAGAATTGTGTTCCTGCTGTAGCTGCAGAGACAGCCAGGGGCAGGGTCTGATTGCACAGGGCTCCCTAGGAGGATCAAGTAACTGCTGAGGCAGCGTTTTCCCCATCTTCCAATCTCAGTCAGGCGGCCCTTGCTGGAAAAAACCAAGTTCTCGATGTCACCCCAGGAGTTCCACACACACACACCACTACCTCAAGGTTAAAGTAGGGGACACAGACCACTTTATACACTGACATATGCAGACACTTCAGGGGGGTTAAGCCCCACTACAGTCCCGCTATATGTTGCACTCAAAACTGACATATGACAAAGGTACAGATCCTTTTCTTCCCTGTTTGCACGTTTGCTTATTTTTAGCATTCTTTGGGACTAGCTGGCATGGAAAGTTGAGGGCAGGGACGCTCTGAAAAGTCAGCTGAAGCTAGTTTCAGACCTAACTAACCCTATAACTGCATTCTTTACCAACCTGCCTACCATGGGGGTTGCTTTGTAGACCCAGAAGGTGCTTTTGTGCTTTTTTGCAGGGCAATTGCGTCTTCAATCTTAACAATATGTCAATCAAAAGGGCAGGAAGAAAGGAAAAATTAGGGGAAGAGGCAGAATGTTTTTGTTGTTGTTGACAGCCATCTGTCTCGAGATACTGTGCCTCTGGGGGTGAAGTCAACCCACAGGAGAATCACAATGCCTGTTGTGGCTGCAGAGACCGGTAACTCCTAACTGCTGCCTCCCGTGTTGTTTTTTCTGTGTTAGGAACACTGAAGTGCCCTCTCCAGGGTGCAAGCCTGGGTACTGTGTATGAAGGTCCCTGGCTGCCCATTGGACAAAACTCCCCTCCCAGCCTTGCTGACGTAGAAAGCATGATGTTTGACACCAACCTGGCTGCAGGAGGGAGATGTATAAGACGCTATCCAACTATCTTAGGGATTTCATTCTGGATTCATGTAGGGTTTACTCCTTAGTATTTTCTTCTCCCATAGATTTTTCCTCTGGGTTTGCTCCGGAAGCCTTTCTCATGAATGAATATAGCAGCAAGGCAGCAGAGGTTTAGGATTAGAGTTTCCTTCTCCTTGAAGGGCGACCTTCAACCAGGTTGACAAGCGCCATCTGCCCCTCATTTCCCTCTAAGGGAGGAGGAAACTACCGCCAAAGGAAGAAATTTTCTGGACACAAAGCAAACATCAGGTTCACCAGAGACAAATAACTGGATGCTAAAGCACACCATCTCAGTGGTTTCATCTATCCTCCTGCCACATGTCCGTCCACACACTCACACATGCAGAACTGCCCCAGCAGAGAACTCTTTAAAGCCTGCAATTTGGAACCTTAAAAGTGGAAGAGAAAATGGTAGAAATGAGACACCAATCACTTCAGACCACATATCAATCCGAAAGGGATGACAATCTGCCTATGTCTTCTCTCAGCCTTCATGGCTACAAAGCCAAAGCCCTGACAAAGTGAAATCTCTCGTGATCCATTTGGACTAGAGGCCGCCAGCCATTCTGGTGCCTCTTTTTATCGGAAAGAAGTCAGGAAACATCAATAGCAGGTCTACTGCCCAAAAGGGAATGAAGTCTTACTGCTACACTGAAGCAAGAGTATGAGTGTCCTAGCAGTTACAGGAGTGTGGCTGACAGCGTAGATTGCTAGCTCAAGAACTTCAAACAGAGGTGTACACCAGGTCCTCTCTCTCAATGGTGTAGTCCAGCTTTTCCATATACCTAAGACATAAAAAAAGCACCAAGCTCCACCATTAAAAAGACCTCATGCTCTACATTACACTTTTTCTGTACATAACAGCATCTGCCGAATCTGCATATCTGCAGTGGGGAAAACATTTGTGCCACAGACATACTTTAAAGCACATATATGTCTCCACACCCAGAGATTGTCTCCATGTAGAGCAAGGTTACCCAAACTTGGATCTCCAACTGTTTTTGGACTACAACTCCCATTATCCCTAGGGTAGCAGGACCAGTGGTCAGGGATAATGGGAACCGTAGTCCAAAAATAGCTGGAGGCCCAAGTTTGGGAAACCCTGATGTAGAGCAAACTTAATTCATGAAGCAGCTGTGACACAGCCACTCCTCCCAATACCTTGTATCTGAATTCAGTCTCCTATAAGAAGTAACCCACTTTGGCTGTTCAAACAAAATATCTGTAATCTTTGAATGATGAGGCCTATAAGATCAGTCTTAAGGCCACCTCATGGGGTGTGCTCTCTTAAAATACTGATATATCGCTTCGCCTGCTGTCTAGATGAGCTGTCTTTTCTGAGGAGGTCTCATATTTAGAGCAGAGAACAAAGTTGGCTAAGATGAGCTTTCGCTTCAAAGTGGCAGAGTCTAGGTTGTTCTTATTGAACAAAACACCTACATTTCTGTAATACAACAGCTACGACACTACCTTGGGGTTTCACAGTTTTCCTAGTGCTGAGCTGACTAAAAAAAGCTCCAAAACCAACTCTATTTACCCTCCTAATAAACAAAACAACTCTTCTCTGCTTATGTGGGGCCTACACTGTCTTAATCACATGTCCTAAAAATGACCTTCAACCTGGCCTCAGGCCAGTCTTTGCATTCCAGATTCACTGAACTAAAAATCAGTATCTTGCTTGTTCTCAGTCTGCAGGGATTAGACGTAGATACCAGTTTCCCTGTGCTAGAAAAACATTCCACATAGACAAGATGACTCCAAGCAGGGCAAGATGCAGAGCAAATTCAGTGTACAGAATGTTCGATCAACAGAGTAAAGCTCCTGCCACCCCACATCCGTAATTAGCATGTTGCGCACCAGTCCTTTCCTAAGCTATGCTTCCAAGACACAATCTTATGGGCCACAACCCAACACTTCACACATTATGCTTTTAAGATATAAAGTGGTACCTCAGGTTAAGTACTTAATTCATTCGGGAAGTCTGTACTTAACCTGAAACTGTTCTTAACCTGAAGCACCACTTTAGCTAATGGGGCCTCCTGCTGCTGCCGCGCTGCTGGAGCACGATTTCTGTTCTCATCCTGAAGCAAAGTTCTTAACCTGAAGCACTATTTCTGGGTTAGCGGAGTCTGTAACCTGAAGCGTATGTAACCTGAAGCGTATGTAACCCGAGGTACCACAGTACATATTAAAAAATGCACATTAAGCATGAATGGGTTAAACACGTTTTCACACATGTGTCATACATGTACTGTACACCTCCTCAGGGACACAGAATTGGCTATTGGGTGCTCCTATGGCAAACCTGAGTCCTTTTCTGCAGCAAAATGTGCAATGTGCTCAGCTGAGTTTGATGAGCACATGCTGACTTCCACTAATGCACACCTGCATCTATTATATGTTTGTACAAGGATTTTGTTCTTCCCATGAGACTAATACATCCAATGCATATACTAAGCCACTGCGTGCCTTCCTCTCTACATTCACATTCAAAAGGCACTACACCGACTTCTGTACTAGAAAATACTTATAAGCTTTGAAAATTAGAACCTTCGTCAGGGAGGGGCAAAAATATCAAAGGTGGAAGCAACTCAAAATTCAAGCCATTCCTTAGTTCAGACCCCAGTATCAACATGCCTTGGGTAAAGAGGAGCCCCTTACTTGATTAGGTGCTTCCTAAAAAATTCTGCTAAGGCCCTAAATACAATTCTGCCTGGTAGAAGATGCAGTTATTGCCGGCTGTGTTTACACAGGGAATAGCCAGCTGTAATTATAGGAACGATGTTATGATAACAGGAAACCCATGCCCTGTGGAGATATTGAGGAGAGGCATACAGCTATTTGCTAATTACCAACAACAAGAACCCTTTGTGTAGCTGGGGAAGGATGAGTTCCCTCTACTTTGTGGACTTAGGCCCACAGATGTTTTAAATCATCCACATCAGAGTTATTCTGCAGTCTCCAAGGCGTATGCACAGTTATCAGAGTTCTTTGGTTCTTGCTGACAGAGCAGAGCCATCGTCCTCAGGAATTTCCCCCCAAAATGCATCTGCTTAGTGTAACACAGGCAAATGTGTGTGGCAAAACTGCAGAAGCTAACAAGAAAGTAGCAATGCAACTTCACAGCAAAGGCAGGAAGAGCAGAAATGATGGCAACCTCAAAAAGGCTGGCAAAGGTCCTCTAAACAAGAAGGAAGCCTGCTCTAAGGAGACCTTTAAAAGAGACCAGCTGAGTCTGATATTTGCTATTTTCCCTACAAGACTTGCTGAAGACACGAAGAAAAGCAATCTGGCTTTAGCACATTGCACAGAAAAAGGCACTTGACATGTAATATTGGCCTGTATTTTTAAAATATTTCTGCCCCAGGAGAGATTGTACAGAGGGTAATACTTCTGCTGAAAGAGCAGATGGAAAGGATACTAGAAAAAAGCAAGTAACAGTTGTTCAAGGTCAAATCCTTCCATACAGAAATAGCTCCAAACGTTATGAAGAAATTGTGCACATGGAAATATCCGCCCCTTCCATTCCATTGCTCTCACCCTCTGACTTTTGCCCTCTTATGGTCCAAGCAACATAACCCTACAAAACCCCAAAGAAAGAGCTTCGTTGCCCCCTACCTTTTTTATCCTGCCTCTCCGTGTCCCAGCAAAGACCACGGTGTGCCCACGGTAGTCATACGCAGCCACTGATGTCATGCCATCTTCCTTGTCCACAAAGAGCGGCACACCTTCAATGGTGACTGTTCCACCCAATGGCTGGTTAAAATCCTGACCACAGAAATTGTCATCAATTTGCAGGGGCTGTGGGAGAGAAAGGGAAGGAAGAGATTAGCTGTTTGACAGCATTCCAGCATATCATGTAAATGGCTGTGAATGAGAAAATGGTACAGAAATCTGCAAAGTCACCACAGATACAAAAACGTATAATTCTAGTGCAGTTGCTGATGGCTTCCTTAGGAATGCATGTGTAAGGCAGTCACAGGTGCAAGAACTCTCTTAAAAACCCTCTTCCTATTCCTTCCCATGAATTTCAAGAGGCCCGTGCAGCCTCTCACTCCATCAATGTTCCTTAAAAAAATTCCACAATTCCACAGGCACATATCAGGATATGTAGTGCACCACTTCACCATCTAATTTCCACTTTCAGAATCCTTTCAGAAGAGTGCAAAACAAGGACATGGGACAGTTCCTAAATGTGGAAATTATCAAAGTGAAGGAATGAAACCAAAATAAAAAGGTAGCATTTCTGAAGTTCCAACATCTATATAAAATTACTGTAAAAATCAATACACTTGAATAAAACGAAAACAAAAACTGCTGGGATGCAGCAAGCAAGAGACACTTCACACACTTCATGGCAGAGGCAAATGCATGTTAACATTTAGTGTGCACTGGCTTCTACCCCATAACAAGGTGGCAACATTGTTTTTTAAGTGCATATGAACTGTAGGAACTAGCCCTGTCTCCTTGTAGTATGTTTTTGTGGTAAACACACCAATGCAAACCCTATCTCCCATGCACATTGCAAGGTAAAAGTGAGCACAAGCTGCAATTTTAACACGGACCTGTTTCAACTGCGAATCTTTCTTTCAAGAGTGGCCTCAGCAAATTGCACATTAGGTCACCAGTATGCCAGGATCCTATTCTCTTGCATAGTTAGCACAATGCTCAGTCTACGCCTGTATAGGGCAGAGATGCAGCAACCTGAGGCCCAGTTCAGATGCAATAACAGAGATGCAGTCCCAGGGGCTGCAAACAGGTTTTGCACCTGCAAACTCCTTCTTCACTCTTTCCTTTGCACCCCCAGTTTTGGTGAAGATTTCTTTGTTTACAAGCTACCTGGGTGAGACTAATTAACAACATGCTAATCAGCTTAAGAGACCATCTTGCACCATGTGTGTCTACTGAACCTCTCAATTTGAGGAACTGACACTTTTACAAGTGTCATATAAGGTTCGCTTTGCATCTGTGAGGAGTCAATCTTTTCAATGTAGAAGCTTTGGAACTCGCCATTATCCACATCTCATTAAAGCCAACTTTTGATTCAATCAGATACCCTAATGGCAGGTCATAGCAACCTTTATGCTCCTGTATCATTTTCAATGGTTTACGGCTACATGAATACTCCTCCTTCAGTTGAGACTGTAAATTGCTAGAAAAAGCAGCAAACTGACCAGGGTGTTTAACTATTTAAAGGGCCACCTTCCATGAATGGAATCACCATCACTTCCCCATATTCTTTGTTCACTTAATGTTTCCAAAAGCATGGTGACCTACATACCTACCAATTGTGCCACTTTGCCAAAGAGCTAAACTACAGAAAACGAAAGTGATCAGCTACAGGTCTGGAGAGAGACCTTAAACCATATTTTCCCGCTTCAAAAGTCACAAGAAACTGTAGTTTAAGAAATCAGGAAATTTCTGCTGAAGCTGGACATATGAAGCATCAGCATAACCACGGAGGGGGGCGGGGGGACAGCTGGCCCCCGAAATAAATAAAAAAAATCAATATAAATACATAGCGAACTGAGGTTCTGCCCCCCCCCAAACAAAAGGCCTGCCCCCCTAACAAAAATCCTGGCTACACCCATGATTATGAAGAGAGGAAGGATGGGGGGAGTGAAGAGGGAGCATGTGGGCACACAGCTTATTCTTGTTTTAATAAACCACAGTTGGTAATATTAGCTTGTGTTGCAGCAAATCTCTCATCTAATTAGTCTTCTCCAGGTGGAGAGAGATATAGATCTGCTTCAGCTAATGGAGCACCTTTAGATAAAAGACCTATGCTGCTACTTTGAGGCAGAAGAGTTCTATGTTTACCTATTACTATTATTAGTTTATTACTATTATTATCATTACCACTGCCATTATTTATGCTGTAAAGTTCACTACACTCTGTACAAATGATAACATAGGCATGCCCTTGCAGAATGGCTTGCAACAGACACAACACAAGGAAAAAGGGACAGGAGCAGAAAGGAGAAAATACACACATTCAGAGTTTAAGCGGGTTGAATGTCCACTGAAAGAATCTGTTCTTAGAGATTAGAATGCTACAGGGGGCCTGGCCATCTCTTCCTGCTTTATGACAGCTGCCTGGTGCCTAAACCTACTTTGAAACCACACAGTAAAGTGAGCGTAGTGTTGTAAAGGGTCTAAAGCATGTGGAAAAAAGTTGTCTGTCCTTTTACAGGGGCCAAGATACTGTGGCTAGCAGCTGGTCTAACAAGAGACGAGGCCTTCCATGCACATGTTTTAACCAGCACCACTTGAGGAATTCTTCTTGTCAGCTTTTATCACAGTCTCAAGGATTCATTGTGCAGCTCTTCGCATCTGTGCTACAGGGCCCAAGGGGAATGGCACTATATAATTCTGCACCTGTGTGCTTTCCAGTTCTCCCCCAGGTCATTCCTAAATAGGGAATGTTGTATCTCATGGGCGGCAAGAGGAATGTGCTTGCAAGCTGCAGACACACACATGCAAACTACAGAATCCACCCATATTACATTCCTCCCTGTAGTTTCGCATGGACACCACGTTGCCCACATCCTGTCCTAAGCTGCTGGCCCTTGTGTCTGCACAGATGTTAAACAACTCCTACATTCTGCCCCAGAGACAGACAGAATTCAACAAGGGATGAGAGGACTGGGCGGGGGCAGGATGAAGTGGACCCTGTTCACAGAACAGTTGCGAGGCTGTTCAGGTCTCTCTGGGAGACCAAGAGAGGTCTGCAGAATAGCTTTATAGAGTGCAATTTTAGCAAGCCATATCCAAAATAGAGAGGAAGCCGGCAAGGCTTATCTTCCCTTGCCTTTCACGCTAGTGACAAATCCTAAGTGTGCCATAGCATTTATTGTACATACGTTTACTGATATGTGGCTTCTAAAACACTGGGGTGGGGTGAGGGGGAGAAGGTACGTTAGCCCGAAATGCCAAAACAGTGGAGGGCAGTTTTAATACTCCCAATCAATCTGCAGGCCCTTGCAGAATAAACTAATTTTGTTTCAGCTGTAAACTTCCTTTCTGTATTCAACCAGCTAGGCTAGGCCAAAGGACTATTGTTTGCAGGGTCACAAAACTCCTGCAGAGACAACCTTACCTATGCTTGATCAGAGAGGGGGAGAGAAAGCAATCGTATCTTAGCATGCTTCCAGGTAGTTACCTCCCACTGTAACTGTAGTAGTAAAAAATGAGGTACAGTGGTACCTCTGTTTATGAGCGTCTTGGAAGCCGAACATTTTGGTCTTCGAACGCCGAAAACCCAGAAGTAATTGCTTCCGTTTTTGAACACGCCTCGGAAGTCAAATGTTTTTCAGTTTTTCCAATTGAACTTGCAACCAGCCCTTTGCGCCTCAGTTTTCAAACGTTTTGGAAGTCAAACCGTCTACCGGAACAGGTTACGTTTGAGAACCAAGGTACCACTGTATACAGGAAGAGTGCAATTAACACTGCCCAGATGGCTGGGGGGGGCAGGGTGCTCCTTCTCACTGGCACAGAGAGGTAGAGGGGCTTCACCACAGCAATGGTTTTAGCTTTACCCAGGTTGGCAGTGAGCTCCCACAGTAGAAAGTCCTGGAATGGGGCACTGTGAGGCAGGGGACTGGCAGCTTTGGATTCAAAGCCGCATGAATTTCTCAAAAAGCCCTCAGCAGCAACAAGCTTGAAGCTAGTGCAGAAGAGCACAGCAGAACAAAGAAACCTGCCCTCCAAAGATGGCCACCACATAGGAATGCAGAAGCAAAAGTAGGATCCAAGGGCTGTCTCAAACTGCAAACAATTTGAGAAACAACTCTTTCTCAGAACTCCAAGCAGCCCAAAAGGGTTGCCATGAACCAGGGTGTGAGTTGGAAATTTCCTGGTACCACCTTCTGAAAACTATATTTCAAGAAGGACAGGGGTCACCTCACGGTAGCCTGGCAATCTGGAATCATCAATGGCATTTGCTGAGGAGTCCAGCTGAACCAGCAGGCCAACATTTACCCCGGTGGAGTAAATCATCTGCCAAATCCATGCCAAAATGGATCTAGATCACTGGTCTTCAACTAGTGGGCCAGGAGCCTGATCCAAGGTAGGTCACTACTGGAGCTCTAGTATCATGCAAATGTATGGTAAAAGGTTTAGAAAAAGGTCTCCAAATGCATGTTTGGGTCAAAACTGGGTCCTGGGTCTGAAGGAGTTGAAGATAATGCCAAAAATGCCTAGCTGGACCATGACTCACTTAAGCACCTAGCCCAATAATAGAACACTTCTCAGCAATTATCCAATATGATTGAATATGGTCGAAAAGTTCAACAATGGTCTTAATCAAGCTGCTGGGGGGGGGCTGCCTCTAATTTTGTGTTTTTCCATGCTCCATGGCCACCATTTTGTGCTATGCCACACCACTCCCATAGCAGGCAACCTGCGACTGGTACCCCCAGCACTCTCTCAAAATTCATAAGCAGAATAAATTGTGCAATAAAGAGGCACATATAGGAAGATCTGCACAATTAAGGCAGGTCACAGAATCAGTTTTTCTAGGTACAAAATCTGTGTTTCTTTGTCACCAATTCTGATACTTCCAAAAACTGGTGCAGTCTTGTTTGTAGGAAAGTGATTCTAACTCTGTAGGAGTTTATACTAAGAATAACTTGTATTGTTCTCTCCCAAGCAGCTGGCAGATGGCCAGGTAAAGTGGAATACTAGTATCCCCATACCATTTGTCATTTGGACATTATTATTACAGTCATACCTTGGAAGCCAAACGGAATCCATTCCAGAAGCCCGTTCGACTTCCAAAACATTCGGAAACCAAGGCACAGCTTCCGACTGGCTGCAGGAAGGTCCTGCAGCCAATCAGAAGCCATGGAAGCCACGCCAGACATTCAGGTTCCAAAGAACATTCACAAACCGGAACACTCACTTCCGAGTTTGTGGTGTTTGAGAGCCAAAGAGTGCAAAGGCGTTCGGTTTCCAAGGTACGACATTATTATTTATTGAATTTATATACCGCCCTATACCCGGGGGGTCTCAGGGCGGTTCACAGACCTAAAATAACCTATTTCACATTTGAAATGGGGAAACAAGGCCTGAAAGGGCCAAGTTGCCCAAACACATTGTTTTCTGACCAAAAGACAAACACGTTGGGCAAGATTTTTCTGCCTTTGCCTAAGCTGAACCCTGGTCTGCCAAGCTGACAGTTGCCTCCAGAACTTAGGTTCACCAACATTTTGATTCAAAAAAAGAGGAGGTAGGGAAACCGCAAGTGGTTAGCTTCTGGAGAAGTCCTCATATAGTATACCTTAAATGAGATCCTCCTTGCAAGCATCCCGTGAGATGCCCCAGCCTAAGTCTGTCACAGATCATGGCACAGGGAGGAGGCAAGAAGGATGGCAAAATGTCTGCAGTTAGCACACAGTGTGTATGCTCCCTTCGGCTTCTGAGGCGGGCCTAGCAGCTTGGTACTAAGAGAGGATGACAGGGAGATGTGGAGAAAACACCACAAGGAAGGAGGGAAGGAGGGGTCAGGAATGGGGAAATTCCTTGAACCATGAAATCTGTTCCTATCTCCACCTCAGCAGGAAGAGAGCTGTTGCCATGACAACCTCTAGTCCAGCAGTCTCTGGCCATGAATTTCAGGGTCTGGGGGATGCAGGGAAAACAGAGAGGAAGACCGAAGAGAGAAATAACTGAAGTACTCAAATACCACGAATGGCAATGTGTGAGTTGAAATACCCACAAGGTGCACACCAAAAAACCCTGGGCTCTGCTAATTCCAGCAGAATACAGCAGTACGGTAATGAAAGAGATACAGTTCCCAGCAATCTTCAGTGGGTTCACTGCACACCCAGAACGGACAACTGCCAAGCCAAGCCGAGAGAACACTGCTAAAAGAAAGGGCCCAGGTGCACTCAGAAGTACAAAAGTTCCTAGCAAACAGGGAATTACATCCATGGGCATTTAAATTTGCAGGCTGAAGTGGAAGTGCAAAGGGAGCAGCTTTAGTTAGCAATGTAGTAAGAGCATCACATCTAGGACTTGTATATGTGCACACATTCCTAAAAAACACATATTGAGGGTGGTGAATTAATTGGCTTTGAGAAATATTTGACAAAGTTGTACAGTATATGGATAGCAAGTCACTTAGCTGTGCACAACTCTCAGCTCATTTGTCACTATTGCACCTCCTTCCCTTTTCTTATATGTGCTCACTGCCAAACTGCACATTCAGGGCAGAAAAGTGGGGTAGCCAATCTGTAGCCTAACCCATACCATACAGGCTGCAGCTTGCACTGTCCTGAAGGTTCTGTACCCACCAATGATATAATCAGCATGCACCAGTCCCTAAAAGCCAGCTCAGGGCAAGGGTACATAGGCTGCAACCCAATGCACACTTTTAGTGGGACTTGAGCATGATGTGCGTATGTTTACAATCGCCTAATTTTGGATGAAACCTAGACACAGGTACAGAGATCCGACATCTGTATGGAATTTCCCACACCTCTATTTTTTTCATACCAACTCTGATTTACAATACAATACTCCAGAAGTACTATCTAGGCAGGATGTGAGAGGCGACAGAAGCAGAATTCTATTTCTGACAGAAATTTTCCAGGTAGTTTAAGCCTGACACATAGCTTTCAAATAGATGCTCGTTACTGAAGCTTGCGTGACTGCCTGCTTGTGTAAACCTTTGCCTGAAGCCAAGAAGAGAATAGGAGACCCGACAATATCAACAAGGGGAAACTACAGAGACAGGATTCCCTCCTTCTTACCCTTCCAATCTCTGTGGCAGTCATGAATAGCTGGACATAAGGGAGTAGCTATAACCGGGGGGGGGGGGGGGAGGGAGGGAGAGACTTAACACAGATTCTTAGGGCTAAATGTTCCTAGGCTTCCTCAAAAGCTTAAATATCACAAGCTTCATAATCTAATCATTAGAACATTCCTAAAAAGTAATTGTAAGTAACAAGCACATGGCTCCTTCCTGCTGAAAACAAATACACTCAAAACCTTACTGCGATATTCCCAAATGGCACCAAAATCCAAATAAATAAAAGGTCACTTGTGTATCTGTTAAATCTAACTACTACTATAAATCCCTGGCAACGGAATCATGATTTCTGAGCATTTGTAGGCTGGCAGTGCAGGAAATGGATTAGAAGTAAACAAAAATTGGTGCTAATACAAACACAGCTTTGGGGCAAGAATGGACACTTTGTGAAGACGAACCGTTTATTTCCGCATCCTATTTGTATCCAGCCGGGATGCCTTTTTAACCATCCAGTTATGTGTGGTCTTTCAGGCCCAAACCCCTGCTTGCTTTCCTCTGGGTTGTTTTCCTCCCGCCCTTGTACTGCCCAGCATAGAACAATTCCTCTCAAGTTGTGCAGTTAAAGGGCCTCAGCAGGCAGCCGCAGAACTGCAACAGTCACTCACAGACCCGCACCTTTGAAGGCAATAACAGCTAACCCCTGACCCTCTGCACTTCAGTAAACAGGGTGATGGAGAAAGCAACTAAAAACAAAATTCAAAAAAATCCAGGGAAGCTGAGGAAGCCTATTCAGACCCAGAAAACCAATTCACAGCTGTGATTCCTTTTGCTTGCTCAGCTGTTCCTGAATCCCCATAGCTCATTTTAACAGAGGTTTGTGATGAGGAAGCAGCAAATAATAAATAGTAGTAATTAGGCCTGAGAAATAATTCACAAAGTCGACAGAAGGGGACCACTTTAGTGCAGACAGAAATGACACCTTTCCCGGTTTGGTGAGGAGGAAGAGGGCGCTGCCCAATTGTTTATTTATACACATTAATTAATTCTAAAATACGCAGCTCTAAATTTGCCGACATTCAGAAGACAAATATTTTTAAAAACTTAAAAGCCAGGTCAGAATGCAATAAAGGCATACATAAAAATGTAGAAGTACTACCTAATTGTTCTGCATGGTTTAATGCAGGGTCACATCTTAATGTGAAATATGCAGTCTAAGAGAAGCACAGGGCGGAGCAAGAGGGGGGGGATGCGCCCCAGGATAGGAATGAATTAATCTCAAGGGATGATATTCAGCCCATGTGCTCCACAGAGTTCTGAAAATTTAGCCACGCACAGACACTAAGTAATAACAGAGCTAATACACTTTTGAATGTGACATCCCCATCATTATTCCATGGACCTTTCACCTTGGTCATGCGACCTTTGCCCTGCAAGGCCTGTGCATTACGTCTTAATTTCTTCAGCTCTTAGAGTGTATAGCTTGGTGGTAGAAAAGGGGGTTATAAAAAAATTCTACTTCCAGGAGGGCTGGAGCATAACCAATGAAGGTATTTAAGCTCTGGCAGCACCTCTCAGCCAATGCAATCTTTGTTCCACACTGCTCTCCCCACTCCAATTTGCAGCTTCCTCAACCTCATCTGCTGCTGAATATGCAAGAGCATAAATGTTTATGGTGTTTACTCTTCTCTGCTTTGTCTCAACAAACTCTCTGGGAAGCGACAAATACAGCTGCATTCCCGGGCTGCGGAAGAGTGCCTGCCACCCGCCTGCCATGCTACACCGACACCACCTCAATAAATAATTATGCCAGCAATTAGCTTGTTAGCAGCAAAATGACTCGTTAGGGATGCACAGGCAGGTGCCACACCAATAAGAGGCCAGATCCAATCGGACTATTTGGTGGGAAGGAAACAGATTTGGGGCGGTTTCTGAGAGCAGAAGGGCATGGGCTGCAATACGAAATTCTCATACTGGTCCATCAGAGCCAGCCACATCATGTAGGGCAGATAATTCCTTCCTGACAATAGCACACTTCTGAAGCACAAGGTCACTTACATCCACACTGCTTGCCGAAGCAGACATCCAGCTCTCAGGTTAACAAGAGCCTTCATTCTCCTGCCAATAATGAAGGGAAATTGGCATGGTTCACAGCAGGCCCAACCTCACAACTACCTAAATCACATTCTCCAGCTGTACCTGTTTTTATACTATATAGGCACAGAGAGCCTGTGCACACTGAATCTGCCATTAATAGCGGGGCTTAGCTTCCAGTTGTTATTGGCTGGCAGAATACTATTTTTCTCTGGGCATTTGCTTGCCTTTTGGCCAGACTCGGCCGAAGGACACAAGAGTTCACACAGAGAGCGAGAAAGCACTTTGCCAGGGTGAAACGTAGATGTCTTCTTGATTCATTACTTTACTTCAAGCCCACTTATGAGGGCAATGAAGGAGTGGACAGGAAAGACAATATTCATTCGTTTAGCTTTATTAAGTGGCTAGTAATTCAGCTGTCCCTTAGGGCCATTCATTTCCGGGCTTCCTGACATCTTCAACAGAAAAGAGAACTCTATGAACACCCTTGTTTCATTTCACTATAAATGTTATGCTGGGACTTAATTGTGAAGGGCTGACAGGAAATTATCTTATAGCGAAGTGTAAGGACCTTAGTCCTCAACTTAAATATTTCTTAGAGGCTGTGATTCAAATCCAAGTCTTTAATATACCAGAAGCAAAATAAAATGATTTCAAAGGGAATCAGTTAAGGAGTAAATTACTTTTACCGCAACTCCACAACACAGTGTTCATTGCAGACTGCACATCTGGTAAGCTATCAGGCCCAATTCAAGGTGTTGACTTCAGTCTACAAAATTCCTAAAAAGTTTGGGGTCTAGGTACTTGACCGAATGCCTTTCCCGAGGCCTGCCACCCTGAGACTTAAGATCTTCCAGAGTGTCCCTTGCAGCAGGCAAGATGGTGGCATGAGACAGGGCATTCTCAGCGGCAGTGCACTGTTTATGGCATTTGTTTTCACTTGAGATACGACTATCCTCCACATTAGATATATCCAGTGTTAGAAACTCAGATACATAAGCTAGGTGCCAAATGGCACCTTAAACTTAAGCCACCACAACAGAATGTCTGTTCGCCAGAAGGTTGGACTAAATGACCCTTCCAACGCTACAATTCTGTGATCTCAACTACATTGTTTGATTGTAGCTTGCTCTTAAAACAATTCACTTGTCCTGGTATGCAAGAAGGAGAAACACACATAGGGGAGATGGAAATGGAATTAACTATGGATTAAGACAGAAGTTTTTAAACTGTGGTCGCCAACTTGGCACCCAGAAATCTCCATCGTTCAGTTTGGACACTGAGGTCCAGCTCCGAGGGCCTTCTGGTGGTTCCCTTGCTGCGAGAAGTGAAGTTACAGGAAACCAGGCAGGAGGCCTTCTTGGTAGCAGTGCCCTCCCTGCGGAACATTCTCCCATCAGATGTCAAGGGGATAAAGAACTATCTGACTTTTAGAAGACACCTGAAGGTTTTTAATGTTTGATGTTTTTTTCTGTTTTTATATCTGCTGGAAGCTGCCCAGAGTGGCTAGGGCAACCCAGTCAGATGGATGGGGTACTGTTGTTGTTGACCAGGATTCACAGTGGAACAGGAAGAAGATAGCAAGAACCACACAGCAACTCAGAGTGTTCAGCACAGCCTCTCAGCCTGGGTCACATTTTCAGTCTGATAGATTCCTGGTTCCAAGCCAGTGAAGGAAAGAAACAAACAAACAAGATGGAATGAGTTCTCCAGCCAATGTGTTCAGTTCCTCAGCATTGGGGGAAGAAGTACAAACATCTCCTGAACTCCCAGCCAAGCCTGGCAGCCTCCCCTCCTGGATCCAAGGCAGCTCTGAGCAGTTCAAGATTACCTCCAAGCACCAACGCATCAGGCATCCTAGGAGCTATAACAAGGCCACTGGCGAATGACTATGGACTGGTTCACACAATTCACTTCCTCTTGCGCAAGAAGTCTTGGTCCCTCTCAGACATGTCCTTGTGTGGACAAACGTAATGTGTGAATCTAGCCAGCACATATCTGGCCAGCAGCACATACTGTGATTGCAACAGCGCTTTTTCCAGCTGTTGCTATTAGTGATGGGTGAACTCCTCTCAGCTCGATGCAGAATTGGGTCAGCAATTACAAGCGTCATTGGAGAACACTAGAAAAAAAATCATGGTTGGTGTGTTTTTTAAGAGTTCTAAATTGATTCATAATGCTGGCTGCACCATATCATACTGCCTTATCATTTTCAATTGTCCCTCATTTATTTTTTTGTCCAAGACACAGACACTAATGACAGCTATGCAAACACCCCTCGAGGGTGATTTCTAAGGCTCCAGGAAACTGCAGCGAAGCCCAAGGAGGTTCCAGAGCCTTGAGGGAAAAGGGTGCTATGCAATCCCTGAACATGTCTTTATTTGGTGCCAGATCTTTGGAGAGAAAGTTTTTTTGGGGTTGCTCCTACAGTTCCTTGGAACCTTAAAAAAATATTCATCACAAGTGCTTGCTTAGCTCTGTATGAGCTGAGATTAGTGTCCAGGCTTGGACTCAAAACAAGAGCACACTCTGTACACATGCAAAGTCACGTTATACATTTTGGACTGGAGAAGAGATTCTCAAGGAAATGGAGTTTGAGTTGTAATAAGTGCAAGCATTATGGGGAAAATTCACATTCCAAGGCAGGTAATTGCAAAGCTGGGTAACATCACTAGCTGCAATCAAGGGATTTGCTGCAGCCTGTATCGACAACTGCCAAGCTCACACACTGCTTTGTCCATGTAAAATGTGTGCCTGAGGAGTGTGAAGAAGGGGAAGGGGAAGAAATAATATTCTGTGAACCACCAGCTCTGATACATAAAATGACACTAGACTGTGCCCATGCCCCAGGAATGTGAATAACTCTTTGCAACAGAACAGGCCATGAATCCAAAAGCCCTGTTGTCTTGCCCACATTCTCACCCTTGCTTGCTCAGTCATGCTGAATCAATTGCCATCAATAAAAAACAAGCCTTCCTTTGGGAGGAAAGCCTGTAGAGCTGATGAAAAAGGATCTTTATAAAGCCATATGACAGGGCTCAAAGCAAGTGGATGAAGTTCATTTTCAGTCCTTCCTCCCCTCTCCCGCTCCTCACTTTTCTGACTGTCATGAGATTAAAGGCCTTTCCATGCAATCAGTTTCTGCAGCATAAATGGACATATTTGTTTCTCATTTGCTTAGCAGAGGAAACGTTCTTTACTGCAGGGATATTGCATTTTTGCCGAGCACATAAAAGTGCAATATTTTATATATGGGAACATGAGATTCCCACACTTCCAAATACTATCTTCATTACTGCTGTGGTTGCAGAACCTTCGCGGACATCTACTATATAATATGCTATTTAAAAGCCTGGATAGTCCTGCCCTTGATCTCACCCCAGTAATACAATGCAATTCTAATGAGCAGAAGACTGGGGCAGTGGCCCAGGTCAAATTCAGTGGAAACCACCAACGAATGAGTCACTGATCAGCAGTATTTCCCTCCCAAGCAAGCAACAATTCTGCAGAGCTTATAAAATACTAATAGCACAAGCAGCATTGGGAATAGCTCTTTGCCTCTGGACCAAATCCCTCAAATAATCCCCACCCCTTGCTAAAGCTGTGCATGCACGCATACGGTGTGGTTTTTGAGAAGGTTTGAGATCTCCAAACATGGAGTGAACCAGTGGTTTCGTTTCAAGATTGTGCAGGATCGCCAACCACACAACACTTCCACCTGCTCTGCCTTTTGGAAGGTAGGGGGAATGGAGACGATTCCTTTGGTTCTGGTGGTCCCACGACTACAGCCACATGCTCAGAAGCATCCTCTTCCTTTCCATGGCCAAGCAATTCAATGTGGAAGAGCAGGACTCCCTGCATAAATCAGACAGGGAACCAGAATCTGTCGGGAAATAAGGTCTTTCAGGCTTTCCTGTTTCTAGCAAAGTTTGAACCAAGGGACTGGCAAGAACTCTTTGGGGAGGGGGAATTCCTGGCAGCCACCGACCCTTGGTGAAAGTCAAGGACTTTCTGGAACAGCGAAATCTCCCCAACACCAGAATGTGAGTGGCGAAAAACAGCTGTCTTCTTTCCTGCTCACATGATGCCCTTAACTGTCTCTTGCCTTCATACATTCACAGTCACATTCCTTGTTTTGCATTCTTTGTTTCTGCCTCCCGCCTACTTTGCTCAGGGCAGACCTCGGGGGAATGGCAGCTGATCTGAGCTACACTTGGCTCCCCAAACCTACACTGCAAGCCAAGAAAGATAGCGAGAATGAGGGGAGGGGAAACAAGAGAGCAGAGAAAGCCTCCTCCCTCCCCTGAGTCAGCAGTTATGTGACCCAGCAGGCAGCAGTGTAACGATTTCATCATTTTCCACCAAAATTGAATTAGTTTGAAGCCAAAATCAGATTTGTGAGCCCAGCACTCTTGACAGCAAACCCTTTACTTTGTCAGGCAGCTGTTAGCTGTTTCCCTCAGAACTCGGAAAAGGAGAAGGAGGGGCTGCCTGGGACAATTACAAATGGATGCCTGTGCACAAACTACTCCAGGTGGGTGCAGCTGAACCACCTGCTCCTAGAACGCAGTCCCATGCCCCTGCCGCACCTGTAATTTATAAGAGGACGGAGAAGGAGAGAGAGTAAGTAACTCAATTTCACACTCCTCCTTCTGCTGGACATCTAAACAAGACAGAGACCCCCATCAAGCTGCTGGTTCATGCCGCAAGCCCATGCACCCATCTCTGGAAGTCATGCCTTGAAATGCACCTGCCTCTGAATGCAGAAGCATGAACACTCATAAGAGAGAGGAGAAGCGGCAATGCCTCAGTCCACAGCAAAGGCTGGGGAGCTTCTAGGATTGTGGCAGCAGAGGTGCCATAGAGAGAGGGTGGGGGAAGAAGGCTACTGCTCCCCCTCCCTCCCGCTCTCCCTGGATTTCAGATTAAATTATCCCTAGGTGCAAGGAAACCACAACAAATGCTATTAAGATACGCTGCTTCTCTGAGGCTTAATCTTGAAAACGTCCAAGCCTTATAATTTTGCTGGGTTTCTCTCTTTCCAATACCCCCCAGCCCCAAGACTGGAATACTCCTTCCCTCCTCTCCTTCCACTTTTACTCTAAAACCATATCCCTGTTATTATTCGCTATTATTATTCACACGCACCTAAAACAGCTAGGCACTTTGGAAATTTATTTTTAGAAGCCACACTGCTTGCAAGTTTACATTATAGCACATATAACACAGAAAAAAGAAAGGGGGGGAATAAAATAGCGGAGGAGACCAATCATAAGATCTGTACTTAGAGCCAAAATGCATTTGTTTCAGCATCCTTAAGGGCTTTAAAATTCCACAGACTACAAAGCAGCAAAAGCATTACCGTCAGCAGCTTCAACTGCTGAAAGGAACCACAATCAGAAGTTAGTTTCTGTTTGGGAACCACTCATTAGGTTTTCCCTCCTGACATGTGCACACGTCCCTCAAGAACTATGTACGAAGCTCTTATTTACCATCCGTAAGGCACCAGGGGGCTCAAACCAGAAACTGTAGCAGCAAGGCTTCCTTGGAGGTTTTTAAAGAGAGATTGGGTGGCCAGCTGTCATGGATGCTTTGGCTGAGATTTCTGCGTTTCAGGGGGTTGGACTAGATGACCCTTGGGGCCCCTTCCAGCTCTAAGATTCTATGAAGCACAGGAGACTTACTTCCTGCACTAGAACAAGGGCAGCTCTCAAGCTAAGAGAGCTATTGGTCTGATCTTTGCTGTGTACTGCAGTGCCATACAGATAAATGGCCAAACAGGGGTACTGCAGCTCATCAGTGCAGCCAGACCAGGTGATCTGTGGAGCCAATAGTGGCAAACATGGGAAGCTGTCCTAAACCAAAACAGTGCATTGAACTGCACAGGACCGTCTACACAGACTTGTGGAGGTTCTTCAGGGTTTCAGACTTTCACAGCTCTACCTTGAGATGCTTTGGAGTTGAACCTAGAAGCTTCTGGATGCAAACTATGAGCTCAGCCGTTGAGCTACGATCCTTTCCTTACCTAAAGCCTGGGTGGCTTTACAGAAACTGAGGAACCAAGCCTGCAGTAACAATCTAAGCAAAGCAGACTCACTTCCTGCTGCCCTTTGGAATGCTACGGTCTGCCCAACCTCAGTGGCATACTTGATTCTGTCCCCTATGATCTCTGTCTGTTGCTTCAGACCTTGATTTCAGCCAGAATTGGACTCACATCTGACCACTTTCAGGCCTGGTCCTACAGGACCCTGACACCATGCCAGAGGGTTTCCACTCATCCTTTGGGGAATCTGTCCTAAAAAGAGAAGGAGGAAGGGAAGAAGAAGAGGTGTCCAAACCATGGCCAAGGATGGTTCCTGTCTAATTTGCCAAAACAGACCTCCAATGCCCCTCTCCCTTTGTCTCCATTACTCCACAGCATCTGTAAATCATTATTTATCATATTGTGAGGTGGAACAGAGCCATGGAGATGTGGATTCAAATTCCTCACTCAGCTATGAAACTCACTGGCTGAACTTGGACCACATGCTATCTCTCAGCTACACTGCCACGCAACTATGTTCTGAGGACCAGAGGGGGCGAGGTTCTATGTATACTACTCTGAGCCTTACAATGGAGTGTATTTCTCATGAACATGGGTTCATTGGCATAAGGAAGCTCTTATTTCATGCTTTGTATCTCTATCTCAGCTGTTCCTATCAGAGCTGCTACCAGAATCACAACTGCCTACAATACCATACCAATTCTGCCCTAGGCACCCACTTATGAGCCCAGTGTACTACCACTCCATCCATTGGCTGCCAATGTAATCCCCACAACCAGAATTCTGTGGCTGACAGGAATCATGGGAAATGTAATTCCTATTGACTTTAAATACGTGCAGCAGCATCTAGGAATACATGAGCCACAGGAATTACACATCCCATGATTTATGATTCCCAATATCATACATGCACCTATAGGAACATAAGATCTAAAATCTGATATGATTATCGGCCCTGCTGATGTATTATGTTTTATGGCTTTGTATGGTTTTGATTTAATTACAATGAGAGCCTGCTGATTGGAGAACAGAGAAAGAAGTTTCTAAAATAAAATTTTAACTCTCGAGGTCCACTACCATTGACACATGGAGCTAGTGTTTAGGGAGGCTCCAAACCTACACGCGCGCACACACACACACACTCAACATTGTGCTTCTTGTAAGCCACTAGAAACACATTTGGAGTGGGCCAGGTCTTTAGCTGAATTCATTTACAAAATTTAATTTAAGCAGACCATTACAATTTGGAGAAGAAGGGTCAGTAGGCTAAATGGATCCATTAAGAATCAGCCCAAAGTCCAAAGTACACTTGACTATATGGGTCTGGGGAGTGGACCTAGGGCATCTGATGTCCAAGCTCAGATTCTGCCACAATCACTATGTATATCTCCTTGCGTTCAGCTGAGAGTTTTAAGTGACGTAACTATACCAATTTTCTACAACTCGTAATATGTCCTAGAAATCTTAAAGTTGCCCATTCCACTCCCATTTTGAAAGATCTTTTACACATTACTCTCCTATCCTCACTGCAAGTAGCTGAAATAGCCTCCCAGTTATATCTGATATTGTCTGAAAAGGAACCCAGCTATGGCTCATAAAACAAATCAGGCTTCTTACCCTGCCTTGCCAAAGACTTAACACAATGGAACAGGGCAATAAAGCTCCTCTGTTTGCCATAGCAACAGCCTATGGGAAATGCTTCCCTCAGGATAGGCAGGCAACTTTCCCTCTGTTGAGAAAGAACATATCCAGACTCATAACTCTGGCTCGCTCCCATATCCCCCAGGGCAAGAGTTCACTTCTAATTGGCCTCAAAACCTGACACTCCAGTTGTGTTTCATATACACCTATGAATTTGGAGAGTCCTCTCACTGCCAGTACAAAGCTGCTATCTGTACAGCTGTCCTGTTCTCACACTCTCCCTAAACTACAGAGGTAAGGATTTTGATTATCCCGATTTGGAATCAGACAGAGGATAAAACCAGAAAACAAGAGTCCCAGGTAGAGTCGGAACATCATCCTGGCTGGCTAATATTCCTGCCGTATCATTATGTGGTGCTGAGAGGGTACCATGTTGCACTTGAATAGCACTTCAAATCATCTGCAATTGTCATCACATCAGTATATCTAACAGTTACTTGGGTCTGTATTTCCAGCAGGACATATCTCCTATACATGGACACCTGCTTTTTCCCTAATTCATTCCAGTACTTGTCATGATGGTAACAGTGGAAAGTAAACTCAGGTTAGAATAAATGGAACATCAGCATGTCTGTTAGATGGTTAGTGGTCCACATGCTCCTACTTATTGCCTTTCTTCTCAATTCAATCCTTCCGAAAAACTGTCTTGGCAAGAATTTCTGTGCAAAGAATCTCTAAAACACATTCCAAAATCAATGCAGTCCCCATTCCTCCAGCATAACAAACTTTATTTGGATAACTGAAGATTGGGAGAAGTCATTCCAGAGGCCGGAACTTCTCAACACCCAATAATTATCCTCATAATATCCTTAGGATCTGCACTGGGGCTTAAAACTCCAAACACCAAAATACTGTAGCTGAGAATAGAATGGTCACATGCTAATTGAAACAAATCCCAGATATTTAAGCAACATCTACAGCTGCGCACTCAAGGACAGCACAGGTATCTCAGCTGATGCTTTGGATTTATCAGAGCAGAAAGGAAAAGGAGAAATGACAAAGTAGAAGAAGGAGGAGGAGGACTTACTGAGTTTATGCATCCCAACTCCTTGTTCAAAAGCCAAGGCAGAGAAAGCTTCCCCTCCCCACGATAGCAAGACTGGATGCGCTCCTTGATCTTGTCTTTGATCTTCTTCAGTGTGAAGAGGCAAAGGACAGATTCCTTTGGTGGCTTCACCCTGTTCTTCTGGCCCTGAGAGAAGATGGTGAAGAGGATATCCTCCTGCTCTGAGATGCCCAACTGCTTGGCCAGTGCCTTTCCGGGCTTACTTAGGTAAGCATCCTGAATCAGGCGATATTCAATGCCATCACGAATACAACCAATGGGGAATTCCACATATGAGTAGAACTTGGGATCATCTACACACAGCCGAACAACCTTGGAGGTGAAAAATTGCTCCCCGGTGGAGTCAGGCGAGGTAAGCTGGGTGTCTAGTTGCAAGGTCAGGTAATAGACAAACTGCTCACTGCTGAAGCTATAGATGTAGTAGATATCAAATGTGGGGAACTTGGACAGTGTATCTGATGGAATCTTGAGCTGGGATGAGACAAACTCATCCTGATAAACAAAGCCAAACATCTCTGCATTCTCTTCACTGGCCATCAGTTTACGGCTGGACAGGGTAGGGAAGTACTCAGACTTGCCATCAATGGGTGTTCCAATGAAGAGCTTGTTTTGCCCATTCGGGACTTCAATGATGACACCTGACATAGTTCCTGACTCATTGACACTGGAGAGGTAGTGCTCCTTGCGATGATGGGGCTCACCCAACTTGAAAAGGTCGTCCAAGCGCAGAAACTGGCAAATGCCCTGAGAAGCACTGCCACAGGCTATCAGTCGATTCCCAGAATAATCCACCAGCAGCAACTTGTTGACATTGTTGGTGCTGACTAGCCCATGTGGACAAGACTGCACACTAGGCGGTGGGTAGCACTTCTCATTGTCATCCACGGGCCCTGTGACATGAGTGCGCATCAGTGTCAGATCGTCTGCAAGCTTATAGATCCGGTTGACAGCACCCACATACACCTCCCCAGTTTTGTTGTGGACCACTAGGTGTGTCAAACTCCAGTCGGTGACCTGGAAAGTCCTAAAGGGAGAGTTGGACTTGGGAGTGCCTTCTTCCAATGGCAGCCAAGCACTCCCCAGAAGCAGCAAGGTCCAGATATTGACCGACAAATGGTGCTTTAGTCTCAGGAGCCACATGGCGAAAGAATCACATCCAGCAATGGTTGTGCATTAACCTATCCACTGGAAAAAAATGAAGCAAAACAGAAGGCAGTGGAGAAGGGAAAGGAGCTGTCTGTGGACTAATGTCTCCTCTTCTTCCACCAGTCTCCACATTCAGGACATTGTGGGTGCGGGCATCCTGCTCAGTCCTAGAAGGAAACACAAAGCAAGCAAGGTTAGACAAACAGTTGAGCCACTCAGAACGTAACAGCACAATAGATCCCCACAGTTACAAACATCTCAGGAATGAAGGTGGTTCAGATCTCTGAAATGTTCAGCTGTCTTGGAAGAAGCATTGTACAGAATTTGCTAATCATTCTACATTCTTCCCATTTAAGTTCCCATGACCATTTTGTGCATTCACTACAGAAAATAATTGCTGAATTGTTTTGACATCTTAGGAGAGCTAAGATTGTTATCAGAAAAAAGACAATATAGGCTTTCCACATTTTCTGTGTTTTTATGGGGCCATGAGCCTTAGAAGCCTTAAGCTTGAACTCACAGTATAAAGGGAATAATAGTGTTATACCTTTTGGCAAAAGCTCCAAGAGAGACAGATGAGAGAGAGAGAGAACTTTGAAGATCTGAAAATGGCTTTAAAAAATAACTTAAATGACTGGGATTAGATCCTTTATAACCCCTATTTTAGCACTTTTCAACCTTGCCCAGATGTCTTGTCTTTCTGGGTATCTGTACTATCTAAAACAAGATCCCTGTATTACAGTGTTTTCTTGAAGACAGGTCTTTCATTGCACCAATTGAGATTTGGCAAAAAGACTATCTCTGATACAGTGATATACCTCTATATTTGTTTTTCTAAGTTCATAGTACTGAAATGGAGAAACGCAAAAGAACTGATCTCTTTATTAAGCAGAACCAGACAGAAGGCCTTCTCGGCAGTGATGCCCACCCTGTGGAATGCCCTCCCATCAGATGTCAAGGAAATAAGCAGCTATCCTATTTTTAAAAGACATCTGAAGGCAGCCCTGTTTAGGGAAGTTTTTAATATTTAATGCTGTATTGTTTTTAACACTCGGTTGGGAGCCGCCCAGAGTGGCTGGGGAAACTCAGCCAGATGGGCAGGGTATAAATAATAATACAGTGGTACCTCAGGATACGAACGGGATCCATTCTGGAGCGCTGTTCACAACCTGAACAGAACGTAAGACGTGACGGCACGTCTGCGCATGCGCAGGTTACGTTTTGCCGCTTCCGTGCATGCATGTGACATCATTTTGAACATCTGCACATGCACGAGCAACGAAACCAGGAAGTAACACACTCCGTTACTTCTGGGTTTCCGCGGAGGGCAACCTGAAAGCGCTCAACCTGAAGCACATTCAACCCGATGTATGACTGTATTATTATTATTATTATTATTATTATTATTATTATTGAATAATGGAATACCTCTGCATACACATTAGTATGACAAAATAAATGATAAAATCCTATCTGCTCTTAACAAAGAATCTGACTTCCTTTTTTAAAAGAAAAGGAGTTACATGTTGTGGAGTGCAATCAATGCATGACTACATAGAAGTAATTTCCACTGCATCAGCAGTGCCTCATGTGTCCAAGATTGCAACCTCAGACACTGTATGTGGGTGTAGAACTTTCCACAGAGGAGCATTAGAGGTTTTATAGAGAGCTTCAGGGACAGCATCCTTCCTGAGTGTTCTGAGATTTCTTTGGTATGTGCCGGCTAACCTGCACTCACAGTGCATTATGAACAAATGTGTCTACATCATGTTCCACTCCGGGGGGGGGGGGGCACCACCACCACCAGATCTGCAAAGCCAGTGAGCAAGCTTCCTATCCTTCCACAACTCCCCAGGGATGTTGTAGCCTTTCTCAGCCTCCACCCTAATCTCCCCTTACACCTTCATGCACTGTTGCTAAGACTTTGGCCCGAAGACTTTTATTCTACCCACATCTTCAACACAAGCAGGATTCAGTGTACGACTAGTCTCCACCCTTGAAGAAAATACTTTTAAAAAGCACTGCCTACACATCCCAACAGCACAAAAGATCCCACTAAAATAGATTTCAGTAAGATATTCTGCTTCTCGTGGGACCATACTGTTACCTCTCCAGCTTGACCAAGTATTTAGCTCCACTAGGAGGCTGGCAATGTCCTGCCTACCCATCCATAACCGACAAGCTACAGAAGGGTGCCTTTTTATGTTCAGGGTTTTCTCTTTGCCCAGGCAGGGGAGTATTCTGACCTTCCTCATTCTCCTAGCACTGGACAGCCTTGACGCTGATCCTAGATTTCCAACATACTCCTAAAGGTCAGAACCAGTCTTCAGGCAGAATGGGAGGGTTGCACATCGCTTGAGCTTCCACCCTGAAGACTGAAGTTCACTACAGTTGTTTTTCTTCAATTGCACAAAGGGAAAGAAGAAACTTGTTCTTTCTTCCAGTTTGGTTAGACATGTCAAATGCCCCCAAAAGACAAAGCTGCACACAGCTTACACGAAGGGCAACATACATGGAGGCAGAGAATCTTGGCTACACAAGAGCCCATACTGTAAAGTTTAACCTCTGGCTTCTTTAGCCTGTGCCACTGAGATTTTTAAAAACTCAATTTAGCTCATAAGGCAACAGATCTTGGTCCGTCTAGCCCAAACATAGGCCCTTGGAGATGAGCAAGATTAAGGCATCCCATAGTTTCTTCACACCAGGCATTGCAAAGGGGAAAACAGTAAGAAGGACCAACATCACTTCTCTCCTTCACCAGAGCCTGGTGCAATATGAGGTTTGAACCTTTCACCCACCACCCCTGCACCCAGTTCTGTATGAATCAGAAGGCAGAAGGGAGGGGAGGGAGAGATCTGTCACACTCAGCAAAAAAAGTCAGTCACCCCAGCTTCAAGTTCCTGAAAGCTGCAGAGAACTTGAGCAAGCAGTGGGGACTATTGTGATGAGCATCTAAGACAACAGTGGCTGGCACAGAGGCCAGGGTATCCACCTTTTGCAATGTCTGAGCAAATCTGCCGGATATTATATTCAAAGCCCAAACCTCTGGTCTTCTGGTTTTAGCACTGAAATCAAGACCTCTGCTTCTATGTTTAGATCCAGATTATGACAGGTTAGCAAAATCAGAAATCCATGCAATCTTTGTGAACTCAAGGCATGGAGAATCTGTTGGACCCCCAGTATGACCACCTAAAAAGGTAAAGGGTCGTGACCGACTCTGGGTTTGCGGCGCTCATCTCGCTTTATTGGCCGAGGGAGCCAGTGTACAGCTTCCGGGTCATGTGGCCAGCATGACTAAGCAGCTTCAGGCGAACCAGAGCAGCGCACAGAAACGCTGTTTGCGTGGCGAGTTCCCGCCCCCCTCTGCACCGGCCCTAAATAGGGCAGACACGGCTGGGATTCCTCTGCTCTCGCGGGGGCTGAAACCAGCCCCCGCTCACGTGGGGGGTGGGCGTGAAGCCCGCAACCCCACCTCTTGGGGCAGGCCCAGAAGTGGCTTTACCTATTAATCTACTTGCACTTTGACATGCTTTCGAACTGCTAGGTGGGCAGGAGCTGGGACCGAGCAACGGGAGCTCACCCTGTTGCGGGGACTCAAACTGCTAACCTTCTGATTGGCAAGCCCTAGGCTCTGTGGTTTAACCCACAGCGCCACCCGCGTCCCTACCTACCACCTAGCCTAGTATAAACACCAGCCTTTCAACTTCCCTTGTGGAAACATTAATGGGAATAGCCTTCGCTAAGTACTGAATGGGCCATCCAGGATTAATAATTTGCCATTCACAGACTTAGCATACAAACATAAAGGTAAGGAATTTTGGCTCACATTGCTTTGCTGTAGGTAGCTGAAAAAGAAGACAGAGCTCACTTCCTTATGACCTGTTTATTGAGCATTCATTCTGATTTGTTTGCACAAAGTTTGCAGCGTTAGATGAAGCTGCATCAAGCAAATGCTATCCCATGCTTTCCAGAGCATTTTTCCTGTCACTCTCCTTATCGCAAAGAGTTCAGTTTGCTAGGGAAAGTGTGTTTGTTATGCAAGAGCTCCAAATCAACTTTAAATGCGGGACCCGAATTTAACAGTATGTGACTCAAATCTCACCCAAAATAGAAAGGGCCTGAAAGAACCCACAGCTGATCAAAGCAGCAACCAATTCCTTTCACTAGGAAAATTTCCACATACTGAGAGAACACTCTACTAATATCTTCACACTCAGCCCTACACCAGAAGAGAAACAAATTTCATTTCCCCCCCTCTGTGTGGGGGGAGCCTTGCTCCTGTAGATGGCAGTTGGTGGAGGGGGAAGCTGCTCGTTCGCCCTTCAAGTTCTTTTTCTCCCCACTACCAGTAAACTCACACACAGAAGTGGAAGTGTTCATTGCATTTCACCATTTACCTAATTGGACTTTAATGTGCTGAGTGGTTGGCCATTAATGAGATTTTACTTTTTATAAAGACAGGGAGAGAAAACAAAGAGAGACTATCACAAATGAGGAGAGAAATAAATGGTGACAATTTGCAAAGAGGTAGGGCGGCTGTTCGAGTAAGCAGAGAAAGTTAGAATTATGGGATCTGACTTCCAGTTCTGACACTGATTTGCCAAGCAAGTCTAAATGATTCACTACCCACCTGTGTTTTCCCCACCCTCCTAGCTGCAAAACAGAGACAAATGCAATTCTATGGATCCACAGAAACACTATAGGACCTCTCGTATTGCCTAGAGCCAAAGTCGCAAGGCAATATACATTTATGTCTGATATTTGGATGCAAGAATCTATGTAGTATTCTGTATCATTGACCTTTTTTAGACATTTTGTTGATGTTTGATGCTGAGCAGGCAGTGTCTCGAACGAAAAGGAACTAATACGGTATAAATGTACAGATAAAAAATAAATGCATTCTTACCCCCACTCCCCTACAAAAATACACAGAGAGGGCACAGAACTGTGAGACAGACACTCGATGGAAGGAAATAGAGAAGGCAATTATCAATTGCAATAAGAAAGGACAGAGTTTTCCCCTAAGTCACAAAGATAGAGGATCACAAGAAATCCTTCTTGAAGCTTACTCCTTGTGCCCCTTAAAAAGGTAAAGGGACCCCTGACCGTTAGGTCCAGTCGCGGTCGACTCTGGGGTTGCGGCGCTCATCTCGCTTTCCTGGCCGAGGGAGCCATTGTACAGCTTCTGCGTCATGTGGCCAGCATGACTAAGCCGCTTCTATACTCTAAATACTTAAATTCATGTTAAACCATCACCCACTTGCCTGCTGAGCCAGATATGCTGGGAATCATTTCCCAAGCAGTGATCATAGGTGTTGGGGCATTCAGCAACAGCGAGTGTCTTCCCACCACCACCCCATTCTCATAAAAGGTATCCTTCTTACTAACAAAACACACACACACACACACACACAACTGCAGGATGTCTCTTCTAGGGACAGAAGCTCCAAGCAAAGAATTGGTTAGATGATACTACACAAGAAGGATTTGGTGATAAAGCTGCACTTTCCGCCTCAGCCTTGCAAAGCGATATCCCGTTGAAATCCATTTGCTACTCTCCGTCCTGCATCACTCCTGCTCTTTTATTTACCCAAATTGCTACAGGGAAGGATTGCCTCTACAAGAGGTGGAGCTCATTTACCAACAGCCAAAGATTTATAGACACCCACGACAGGGATGATCAGACTCGTTCGTCACCCCGAAACAGCCAGAAGAGAGTCACATCCCTCTCCTGTCTGCAGTGACAGATGTCTGCTGCAAGAGCTCTAATAGCAAAGCTCCTTCCTTCCTTGCGTCCTTACCGTGTCTCAGAAACTATTAAAACTACGCCTTCAAGAACATCAGATCCAAACTCCAGGCAGTTACAGAGAACAAAGGAAATGTCCCACATTCAATACCACCCACCATGCCGTTTAGTTGTTAATTTTATTTATTACACTGCATCTCACCCTACTCAGGGTAGCATTTAGCCTCTCAACAACTCCATGAGATAGGTTAGAATGAGAGACTGTAACTTGCCCAGAGCTCTCTGAAGACTTTCATAACCAAGTAGCAATTTAACCTGGTGTTCCACACCCACAATTCCAGTCACCGCACCACACTGTGTGACGCTGTACTGCAAAACACAAGTGAGCCTGTCAGGTTTCCAAAGTAGCAAGGAAAGCCTTCAAGGAATTTGTTGGCACCACTGAGGGCAGATGCTCATAACCGCACGACTTCTGCTGTCACATTACCTTCCTCCTGCAGAACCACTCCCATTCACTGTCAGCAGAATTGGTAAGACTCACACAACTTGAACACACACCGAGAGATTTTCTACACCACACCACACCGAGGCACCCAGAGCTCCAGCTTCTGCAAGTGGATCCACACAATGGCCACCCAAGCAGGGGTTTTGTGTACACAAGCTCTTCATCCTTGCCCTCTGACATATTGGCATCTACACGATACAGCCTTTGAAAAGTTAGTTACCGGGAGCTTCAATTGCTACACAACACAGTGGCTATTTTGCTGATGGGAATCCAGTCATTCACCCACAATACCAATTGGTTCCTCATATGCTTCCAGGTGCAATTCTAAGTGCTATTTATCACCTATCAGGCCCCAAATGGTATCAGACTAGGATATCAGGAAAAAAATCTCTTTGTGCATGAGCATTGCTGCACACTACAGTCATCAGGCAAGGTGATATCCTGCTGCCTCTTATAGTACAGAGAGCGAGGAAAGGGGGCCAGGCCATCTCCGCAGCACAGCCTAGATCATGGAGCTCCCCACCCAGGGGGACCCAGCAATCTACTACACACAGCAATGACATGCCTGGCCCTCTCCTTCCACTACACAAAATTTAGTTGACTGAACTGAGGTCACACGGTTCCACACGCCTGCTGCTGCCACAAGCAACCAATGATGTGGAGATGGGGATTCTGAAAACGCAGGCTGTTGGGGTGTCGCCAAATGAAGGAAGCTCTAGTCTAGTTGGTGTCACTTGTGTTGTTTCAGGCGGCTGCCAGGCATTTACCATCACATCAAGTGTGGCCCTTAAGTTTGTAAGCCATCTGAGCTGGACCAAAACTCTGTAACGTTTTGTGCAACGCTTGGAATGCTGCTGCCATGAGCAAATGCTAAACAGAAGTAGCATTCGAAGTTATGGTATCTTAAATACGTAAGCACTTTGCAGATTAAAAAGGACAACTACTGTGCACGAGCTAAAGTGTCCTGTTTTATATATAGACCCGTCAGATAAAACGCTCGAAAGACAAGGCAGGGAACCAGCCCCTCACTTGGTGTCTTGGCTCAGTCAAGCTGCTCAGGGAAATCCTCTGGCAAGCGTCAAGTGTCTAGAATTCCCTACAGGGAGTGGCACTAATAGAAAAAAATGACCCCGGGCAACTCCTTGGCTCTACTAGGATTATGCGACAACATCTCAATGCAGAACAGGAATCCCAACAGTGTGCCTGGCATCCTTGCTCAAGGGTGCACCAGACTGTGCTTCGAGGAGACTAGCAACAGCTGCAAAAAAAAATTAGCCTGACCTGGCATATAAAAGGCTACAGTCCCTGGACAAAATAAAATTTTAAAAAGCTCCTAAAAGTGACAGCCTTTTTGCTGGAAAAGTAGGCAAGGATGTGGCTGACACACCCCTGGCAAAAGAACCCCTTTGTTTGGGAGAGACAGCAGTAGTAATAACCCACAGAAGTTGGGCTCCTCCAGACAAGCTATTTATTGAGCATTCATCCTGATTTACTTGCAAAAAGCTTGTGCAGAGGCTGCTTATCGAGCATTTGTCCCCGTATGTTTGCGGGAGGGTTATGCAGCAATGAGTATTCATCCTGCATTCATCTTGATTTGCTTACCGGGTGTTCAGACGTCTTCTCATTAGACATTTCTCCATCCCACACTTTTCAATGCGTTTTCTTGTCACATTCCTAACCGCAAGAAGTCTGTTTCGTTTCTTTTTCAAAGTGAATTTATTGTGCTAAGGCGGCAGATCACTTTAATGCACTTTAACTGAGCAAACCTAAATTCATTGGTGTGAGCTTGAATCCCTCCACAATAAACTGACGTTCTGGAGGCAACCCACTGACAAACCTGGTCGGGTAGACACACTGCAAACATCACTGCACTGATTGTCCCTGTGGGAAGCACTTCTGCATGGAATCTGCTTCTTATTCAGTACAGATAGATTACTAGATCACATTTTGTGCTGATTTCACATATATGATTGCAGCTTTATGTGGATCCAAAATCTAATGGGAGCCCTAGCTCAACCTTTCCAAAGCCTGATAAGCAAGATGAGGGGTTTAAAAAGAGCTTCCTCTTGGGAAGGCCCACTCAACACCAGCTTCAGATAGGTAGGGATGGTCACATGGGGCAGTTCTGGCTTCACACAATTTTGCCTCTATGTGCAGTAGCTCAGAATGTAACCCCTGCATGTGATGAGATCTACCTGTACCAATCCCTCAAACTACAATACAGTGGTACCTCGGGTTAAGTACTTAATTCATTCTGGAGGTCCATACTTAACCTGAAACTGTTCTTAACCTGAAGCACCACTTCAGCTAATGGGGCCTCCTGCTGCCACCGTGCCGCCAGAGCACGATTTCTGTTCTCATCCTGAAGCAAAGTTCTTAACCTGAGGTACTATTTCTGGGTTAGCGGAGTCTGTAACCTGAAGCTTATATAACCTGAAGCGTATGTAACCCGAGGTACCACTGTATACTTCCGAAATAGGCAAGCCCTTCCCACTAGAGGGCCAATAATGCATACAGATTTCACAGAATCATATATTTGTAGAGTTGGAAGGGACCACGAGGGTCATCTAGTCCAACCCCCTGCAATGCAGGACTCTTTTGCCCCGAGGTCAGGCTTGAACCCACGACCCTGAGATTAAGAAGCTCATGTTCTAAGATGCTCCCTTTCACTGCAGAGATCCATGAGCATAAAAAAAAAAAAAGAGTACTCCATTGTGCTTGATTTCTCTCCAGTTACAGGGAGGAGAATCCAGTACATAGATGGGGAAAGGTCAGAGAGACCTCTGTTCCACTTGTGCCAATGCACACCACAACCAGCACAAGAAGAGCTCAAACCAACATCAGTAAGGCAATTGGCAAAGCTCCATGTGAGCTATAAGGGGTCTCAGGAAAATCTTAGAATGGGCAGAAACATCAGGCCCACGTACCATGCAAAAATATTGATTGTGTATACAAGCATCCTTTCTTCCTCCAACCTTGGACATCTGACAGCAAACACTTCCCCATTATCAGAGAAGGACGTTTATGAGCCTGCTTGTGACCAGCAAGCAGTACAGGAAAAACCAAAGTGCAGCCTTTTAACAGCATTCTGAGAGCAGCATTCCTGTTAACTCTTCTCTGGCATGCATGGGAGTAATTCAAGCAAGGTCTTGGCTTGCGTTCGAGATAGTAAGTGCAATTCTAACCAGCCCACGCAACTCTTTCCAGCTGAGCAGGTGCCAGGTTGCAGCTGCCCTTCCTGTTTGATTCACAAACAGAACTCATAACCCCTATTCCCACCAGAAACAACACCAACTCCCAAAGCTTGCCAGCCAAAGGGACTAAATTAATCCCTGCCCAAAACCCAAACCACAGCGCTGCACTACAGACTTAGGCAGATGTATGTTCCACTGAACTCAGTAGGGCTTACTCCCAGGTAAGTGGGGTTAGGACTGCAGCCTTACTCACTGATATGGCAAAGATGAGACCTGGGGTGAAGGAGTGCTGTGTGTACACACACACTTCCAAATTCTGTGTGTGGATTCACGCAGCATATGTGGATAGGGATAATGTTGCCATTAGTCTAAATAAAGCAGAGCAACTGTACAATTAAAGGATCAAGTGGTGAAGAAGTTGATTTCTGTGATAAGCCATGGGTCCTACAATTAGACCTGGCTCAGAAGAGAACTGTAATTGATTGGGTACCACAATAGTACTCCCATTGTTTCAGATGGCAACACTCTGCTTTAATATTTTAACCAGGTCTTGCTGGTCCCCGACTTCTCAAGGGCTTTGAACGAAGAAACAAAATACATGGGTCTGTTGGCCAGGCAGATGCAAAGCCCAATATGGATAAAGCTTTCTGGATGACCCCCTCTTTGAACGGGGCTCTTCCTAGAGTTTTGAGTCCATCTTTTCTGTTTCTCTTCTGAGGAAACCCAGTCCCTCCGCTTCCACAAGAAAACAGAACCTCGGGATGTCAGAGACCTGGGTTCCTTACACAGGGCGCTCCTCTGTCATAATGGAGTTTTGTGGCAGGCGGGAAGTCTGTCCCATTCAATATAATCTGGCTGACTGATTTCCATCAAGTTGGTTTGTAACACCTTGATTGAGCTAAGTAGCTAATCTTATCCCTACAAGCAGCAGGGTGCAGATTGCCAAGCACCAAGGAAAGCTTAACAACTCAATTGCACTGCCTAAATAATAGCACTTCCATTATTAATATCAGAATAATGAACCACAGGTACGTTACAGGTACCCTTCAAGATTGTTCCGAAGACCTGCAGCCTCACGCATAGAGAGGCAATTTGCAAGGACAGGATCTCCTCTCCCTTAACTCATTGAGAAAGCTACTACTTGAAAAGGTAGTAGCTTTTCAAGCCTTTTCAAGTAATAGCTTTCTCAATGAACTAAGGTAAAGGACCTCTGGATGGTTAAGTCCAGTCAAAGGCGACTATGGGGTGTGGCATTCATCTCACTTCAGGCCAAGGGAGCCAGCGCTTGTCCACAAGACAGCTTTCTGGGTCATGTGGCCAGCATAACTAAACCACTTCTGGTGCAATGGGACACCGTGACAGAAGCCAGAGCGCACGGAAACGCCATTTACCTTCCTGCCGCAGTGGTACCTATTTATCTACTTGCACTGGAGTGCAATCAAACTGCTAGGTTGGCAGAAGCTGGGACAGAGCAACGGCAGCTCACCCCGTCACACAGATTCAAACCTTCCAATCGGCAAGCTCAAGATGCTCAGTGGTTTAGACCACAGCACCACCTGTGTCCCTCTGCTAGGTTGGCAGAAGCTGGGACAGAGCCTACTTGAACAACTGAAAGAAGGGACTCTATTAGCCTTCATAATGATCCTGGAAATGGGGGGGGGGGGGCTACTGAGACTACAAAACTTCACACCTGAAAACATTCCCTCCTCTATTGCTAACTACTAAACCAAAGGGAATCCTTGCATGTTTAGCACATAGCTGGAAGGGGCCTTGCGGGCCATCAAATCCAAGGCATCTCTCAGTGCTGGATACCCAGAGCCAGAATGTCCCCAACACATGGCTGCCCAACCTCTGATGAAAGGCCTCCAGTGAAGCAGAGTCCACCACCACCTGATTGGTTCCATTGGTTGGTTCCATTGCTGAACTTCTCTTACTGTTAAAATACTTCTTCCAATGGTCTCTGATACAGGGTGAGGAGTCCAATGGGCGAGCCGCCTTCTGTCACAGTGCTGCATTTGCGGAAAATTATGTGTGATTATCTTGCTGCAACAATGCAGTTATTACAAGCACAGATCCCCATGCCCACCTCTAGCCTCTGCTAAGGCCACATGACAATCTATATTGCGATGCACTCACAAGATGCCCTGGTGGTAGTACAAAAGCTTCTGGTACCAACTGGCTGAGTTGCCTTAATATTACTGGGTAGGGTGGGCAGGCAGAAGGTCACTGGCCACCACGGGTTGGAAGCCTGAACAGGTCTTGCCAGTCTTCACCAGCCTAGTGTTTTCCAGTTGTTTTGGACTCTCAATTTCCACCACTCCCATCCTGGCTGAAGCTGGTGACAGTGGTACTGGAGGGCTGGTCTAAAAAGAAGGGGGAAAGGCCAGATAGAGGGCCCTGAGAAAGAGAAAAGTAAGGTGGGAAAGAGAATGGGCAGAGGGGAAAGCTGAATATGGAGCTGTAAGAGACAGAGAGATAGGGATGTCTGAAGTTCATAGTTTGATTTGAAATAGCAGCCAGTTTTTTAGCTGCAGGCCTCTCGTCCCTCTTTACTAGCTCAGGTGACTGGAGTTATTTTCTACCAAATCACAGTTAATCCTTTTGTCATTAACGTGGCTGTCACAGAATTCCATCTGAAAACTGCGCCAGCGCCTTGGTCGCTCAGGCCCACATGCGGAGTTCTCTAAAGAGTTTGCTGCTCTCATCTCCATCCCACCTCCAGGTGGTCAGTCCCAACAGCTACTAGGATTTTAATGAGCCTTCCAGGCCTGCCTCTGGCAACCAGATGCTCCTTGACAGGGTCTTGATATGTCAAATCACAACATTATAACACATTCATCCTAACAATCTCTTGCATTCTGTGCATTTTAGTTCCCTTTTAATGTACTGCTCTAGGTAGGCCACATGCACAGTCGTCCCAAGGCACGTGAAGCGGTGTTACAAGTCCCTTATGATTATAACCTTTTACTCTATGAAGTCAACCAGCACGGACTCTGATCCGTTTGGTGAAGATTGCAATCGCAAAAACTCCTTCCTCCATATATATAAGGCTTGCTAACTTTTGTTATGGTGTAAGTTTGTCAGAAGCTTCATTCACAGCACTGCAAATATACACACAGCATTCAAAACAAAAAAGGCAGCTGATCCACAGCAACAGCATTTTGCTTTCATTTGGCTTGCAACTACAAACCTCAAACTAATGCTCCGGAGTCCTCTATTACACATTGCCCCTTACATCCCACCCCCCACCCGCCATCCCGCCCAGTTCTGATGGCCTGGCAACCTGCCACACGGCTGTCGTAACCCAGCAATTTGGAATCACAGTTTTACAGCCCGGTTAAAACTGAGGCTCCTGATCACAAAGAATTTGCAGTCTAAAGCAGACCCTACAAATAATGGCAATAAACTGCAGAAAGGAAGGAGGGAGCAAGAGCAAAGGAAGATGCTAGATTAAGCAAATGAGAAGCGGGAGATCGATGTCATGCAAATAGAGCTATAGATAAATACTGCTGAAGGGAAGCAATGTTCCTTTGGCAGAACTTGCCAGATCGCCTTTTTAATGTATTTGTAGTCTATCACTGTTTATATTTGAAGGCAGAGTTATAAAAGCAGGAGTAAATAACCCCACAGAAGGAGGCTGAGATCAGGACCAAAAAAGAGGAAGGCGGCCACTGTACAGAAACAACCACAGATAGCAGATTTCTTTTTAGGGAAAGAAGGGGAAACAGGAAGACAAGGACAAGAAAACAAGACAGAATATAGCCAGGGCTATGTGAATGCAGGGTTTTCATGTGTTTGCCACAGAAGATAGAATTATTAAAAACTTTAGCTTTCATTGATCACCACCGCCCCTCAATTCCTAGCTCTTAAGGTTGCAGAGTAGAGCATGATGATTCTCAGAAACAAGTTGGGCAGAGATCCCAGTGGTAAACTGATGAGGCTCCACTCTTCTCCTGTCTCCTGCAAATCTGTAAGCCGCTGACTCTTGCTTTCCTTGTATTTCTCTACCTTTCTGGTCTGCTACTTGAAAACAGAAATAGGTGCATCAGTCAGTTTCAGGCCTTCTGATCCTAACAAGTCCACACTCTAGTCTTTACACTGGGGTAACAACTTGATGCCCCAACTAAAGCCAGAGCCCTTCAGAAAACACGAGAAGTGTCAGAACAAAAACACCACCTTTACAGAGACCTCATTTATACATAACTCTAAGCCAAACCATGGCTTAGCATGAGTGAACAAGCATATGCAGGCTTCCAGGCAGATCATGGCAGTTTTCCTCCTTTTCTGGTTGTTCTGCTCATTCCCTCTGTTGAGGTAAACCAAAGTTTGGTTTGGCATGTTGTCCAAACCTGGGTTTGTGGTTTATCTCTCCCAGAACAAACCTTGGTTATGGGTCATGGTTTGTCTGCAAAAAGCTAAACCACAACTCTAGATCCAGACAACATGCTAAGCCAAGCCATGGCTGGAGAAGGAGCAAAGCAGCTGTGAGCTCCTCTCCAGGAGCCTGTGCATTGGCTCATTCACACAAAGCCATGGTTTGGTTTAGTGTTACCTGTGAAGCAGGCCAAAGTTTGTCATTTCACCCCCACTCCTCACTCTTAACACTCCAGTGCATAATTACAGTGAATTAAAGTGGTACCTCGGGTTACATACGCTTCAGGTTACAGACTCCGCTTACCCAGAAATAGTGCTTCAGGTTAAGAACTTTGCTTCAGGATGAGAACAGAAATTGTGCTCCGGTGGCGCGGCAGCAGCAGGAGGCCCCATTAGCTAAAGTGATGCTTCAGGTTAAGAACAGTTTCAGGTTAAGTATGGACCTCCGGAATGAATTAAGTACTTAACCTGAGGTACCACTATATAGGGTAAAGTTTTATTAGGAAAAGCAGATGCCAAGAATAAAGTGAAGGAACAAACTGCAACATAAAATAAAAGCACTGGCCATTTTCAGACTGTCAGTTCTGAGGTGTCACCTTTCAGAATACCAGCCGCTGTTACAGCATCTCTCATCTTATGGCCAATGATGGTCCAATACAGAAAGCAACCCAGCTTCTCTGCCCAAATGTGTGTAGCCCAGCAAGATTCCACCACCGCAAAGGTTCAACAAACCTTTGAGCTGGTTGCATCATTTTAGTGCCTTTCCATTTCCGCTCCGACACATATTTCAAAGCTCAGCAGAGGCAAATACACTACAAAGAACCAAGAGGCCTCCCTGGGAGTCATGGGATGCAAAGTGCACCACCCCCCAATGTCAAGGGGCAGGGAGGAGGCAATGCTACACTTTACAACATTTCCTGCTGTTCCATAAGCTCTTTTTCTCATTTCACCTGCATTTTATTGGTATGGAAGATGGCAGCCTCACGCTCCTCCAGGCCTCTTATTAAAGAGCAGGTTGCTACAACCCGAGATTGCATCACTATTAATGGCTACCTAAAGCCATCAAAAATTGATTGAAATAAAACAGGGGAAGGCTGATATTATTTTGTTGCATTTAAATCCAGCATGATTTGGGCTGCCCAGGTCTGGATCATATTAAGTGGAAGATGAGGCTCTGCAGTGATTGAATGATGGGGAAGGCTCTGTATTAGAGCTCAGGGACAGCTGGCCAATCCAATTTGGCTTTCTGCTCATAAAACACCAAGGCCCATACAAGTGCCTTGCTGTCACAGCAAGTGGTTCCCCCCCCCTCCTGCTGCCAGTTTTTAAAGACGAAAGAGCAAGCAGAACACTTTAAATATTAACCTAGACCCTCTCAAAATGGACACAGCCCCAATACACAGGGCCTTGGTCCTGTGAGTAATAATAACCATGAGTTATTACACTGTACTTTGAAATGACACTTTTTATGAAACACTGAGGGGCACCTAACAAGGTGAGTGGCTTGGAAAACAAAATTCTTATTTTGTGTGTGTGGAGCAGCGTTCAGAGTCCTCTCAATTATTCCCTCATCATAACTACTGTGTATAAGGCACTCTACTGGAATGCTAGTCCCAATCCTAAAAGGTTTACAAACTTTTTAAAGAAAAAGATGGAAGAAGACACCTCCCAGAAAGAAGCAAGACTGTACAGTACTCCAAAATGACTCTTTTTTATAGAAGACTAAGGGGCATCTAGCAGAGGCAAGTTGCTTGCTAAACAAATTTCTTATTCATTACAATTTGTGGAAATTAAAGTAGAAAAAATTCATGCATGAACACAATTCATATTTTAGTATGTTTACATCTCATCTTCCTTCCACTATGGAACACAAGGCAGCTTACATGTGGTATTCAGGTCTCCCACCCAGACCCAAACCTGCTTCGCTTCAACAAGGTGGCTGCATCACATACCCTTTGAATCCGAGATTCTTGTGTCAAAGGCTGGAGAGCAAAATCCGAAACCACAACCCCCAGTCTTATTCTACTGGGCAGATGTATGTGGACCAGTCCTCAGTCATTGTCCCCCCTCTACCCCAATCACTGGCTTCTCCCCCACTGTGTATCATGCACAGGACTGGCATGCCAGCCCCAGTTCTAAAAGATTTGCAAACTTGAAAGAAGAAGATGGAGGTAGGCACCACCCAGAAAGAAACAGCAGCCTTATTCCACCTTGAGCATGACAATCTGAACGTGGCAAAACACCTACTGGCTAGCATGGCCTTCAGCAGTCATTGCCTCCCCCCACCCAGCTATGCTTAACGCAGGAAGCATCATTCCCAATCGCCAGATAGCAGAGTGTGCTTGCCAACAGGAAGTGAATTCTCTTACACAAACATGGCCACCATGGTTACAGGACTTCGCAAACTCTCTAGGCAGACGCCTTGGAGCTTAGCCCAGGTTTGAAATGAACTGCGTTATATATTTCTCTCCCCCCCCCCCCAAAAAAAGGAGGGGGAATAAATAAATAAAAGTTTGCCTGGAGCAGCCCCACTCAGCATGTTAATGCCGATTCAGAGAGCAAGGCAAAGAGGCCTAAAAATACATTCCATTATTCTAACCGGACAAAAAAAGTAAACAGTGCCAAACTTCCTAAGGGGGAGCGAGGAGGAGGGAGGTCTCCTCTGCAATGACTCAGACAGCAACAATACAATGCGACGCAGTGGCAAGTCCAGAGGCAGAGGAAAGCAATGCAAAAAAAACCCAAAAGCACTAAAGGCTGCCAGCTGCCTTGAGAATGTTTGTCGGTATGTACCTTTGCTTGACTCACATATGTGCAGCAGGAAACTTGACATCAGCTGGAAATCTGGCCTAACAGCCGCATTGCCGACAGATCCAAATCATCCCCCTTTTATCCCAAGCTGGAAAGGAAATTTGCTAACAGCTCCACCTTTAAAAGTGGCCAAGAGATCCTTATTGTTTCAAACTCTGGTCACAGCTGCTCTGTGAACTACACTGGGCTGGAACCTCTGCCTGGCTGGCTGCAGCCAATGCACACAAACTTCAAAAGAGCCTTTCATTGTAAAGCCGCTTGCCTGCATCCCAATCGCTTTCTAGTAAAGGTGGTGGAGAAGGCTGCTCCTCCCTCTTTAGAGTCAAGAGAAGCCAGAAAAAGGTCAGGATGTCTTGTGATTTTTGAAGCAGCACTGAATAGCTCAGGGGAGATGTAATGTTTTCCAGTCTCTTGACCATGGTTAAGAGATCTGGAGTGCCCCTCAGACTCGTGCCCACCCCACCCCATCTTGCACAGTCCTACTCCCTTGTCCCACTTCAACTCCTCCCTCTCCCTTCTCAGCAATACTTATATCTGCACTAAACCAGTACTGGAAGCCCTAGTCAGAAGCAGGTTTCAAAAGCTGGTTGAAATCTAGCTATGGATTTGGCAATCGTAGATTTGGCTCGCACTCATTAACAATACTATGAAATTTGCAGTGACATAAACAAATATACTGGTTTCTCAGATAATACCAATTGGGAGGTACCAGTGTAAGATCTCTGAAAACTATTTTAATTAGCAAAGTGAGGCACCATCAGTTACAAAACATTTTCAATTCAAAACCTTGGCAAGACTGTAATAGATTTAGAATATTTTTTTGGGGGGGGGGGGGATTCCAACAATTCTTCCAATCGTTACGTCAGTGCAACCTTTTCAGCTTACCAAATGGAATGACCCCCCCTCCACCTTCCATGTACTGTTCTGGGGGTTCTCTTGGCCCACCGAGAGACTTTAGGGGGGCACACTGGCAGGAACTGGGGAAGCCCCATTGTGCAAGCAGAAGTCCTTGAGCAGAGCTTCCACTGATAGATAAATCACAATGGGCGGGATTCACCCTTCCATTTAGTCTGAAAAGTATTTTCTGTTCCCTTTCTTTCAAATGTGCTCCAATTTATGATTCAGAAACACATTTTCAATGTTCAGATGCCACAGCAACCAGGTTTTAAACTCTGAGCTTTCTCTGTGCTTTCTTTCCACTTTGCCCTACAAGACAAGTCTATAGCTGAGTTAGGAAACCTGTGGTCTAACTCCTATCATCCCTGAGCATTGGCTATGCTCAATGGGGCTGATAAGAACTGGAATCCAAATACATTCGGAGGGCCACAAATTCCCCACACTTGAAGGTTTACAGTTACACTGCTGGACACAGAGCCCCAAAACGATGAAGTGTGAACATCATTGTTGGACAACCTAACAAAGTTCTCCATGAAGGTCCCAACTGGAGGAAGAAGAAAGGACAGAGAGTGAAGAAAGGGCTGTGAGTGGAAGGCAGCCCTTTTCCCATCCTCGGGACCCCTGGGAAACTCAACAAACCTGCTGTACCTGGAACTAGGTGTGGAAAGTACAGCTGAATGGGACACAGCTGTGGGCAGCCTGAGGAAGTAGAACCCACCTTGATGTCTGCCCATCAAAAGCAAGTCTAGAATGAGAGACTAGGGTGGTGTCTGCTGTTTCCAAGAATTCTTGTCATTGTGAGATTTTTGTGGGTGAGCTGAGAGTTTGTTTGGACTCTGGGCAACAACCCAGAGGTTGAGAGGGAAGGTGTGTGTCAGAAGGAAAATAAAGTGGTATTTATTCATGTATATTAGTAAATTTGTATTAATGTAACATTTCTATATGTATTTTTGTAATATTTTGTTTAAGTTGTCTGTTGTTGCTTCTGTTTTCTGTACACTGCTTAGATATATTTTAAATATATTAAGCGGTATAGAAATTAAATAATCCATCAACACTGTACAATGATTTATCTGTCCCATCTCTGCAATGGTGATAACAGCTTAATTAACATTCACTATATTATTTATTATTATTATTATTATTATTATTATTATTATTATTATTATTATTATTCCACCATCAGTGTACACAGCAGAAGGATATTGCATTGTAAATGTAGGTATGTGTGTGGCAAAGGCAAGGGTAATAACCCAGCAGGAGGAATAAAAGAAAATGTAAAAGGGGGTGGATTTAAGCAGTTGCACATTCTTAAAGGTAAAGGTAAAGGTACCCCTGCCCGTACGGGCCAGTCTTGCCAGACTCTAGGGTTGTGCGCTCATCTCACTCTATAGGCTGGGGGTCAGCGCTGTCCGCAGACACTTCCGGGTCACGTGGCTAGCGTGACAAGCTGCATCTGGCGAGCCAGCGCAGCACAGGGAACGCCGTTTACCTTCCCGCTGGTAAGCGGTCCCTATTTATCTACTTGCACCCGGAGGTGCTTTCGAACTGCTAGGTTGGCAGGCGCTGGGACCGAGCACATTCTTAGGCTTCATCTTTTCTCCACATGAAGATCAAGGGGGTAAAGGGTCAATAGAAAAGCCATGTGTTATTTTGAACAAAGATCTAATAAAAAACAAGATTTCATAGGGATGTGATCTCTCTTCCTCTACAATTCTGCACACAGAGTTTCACAATGCATAGAAGGGAGCTAGCTCACCACCATATATTCTGAATATTAAAAAAATCTTCACGCTGCATGCAGAAAGTCACTTTTAATCTGGTGAGTGATCACTTCAGAGACAGAGAGCAGCATTTCTGGACTCTGATTACAGAGGCAAGAAAAAGAACATGATGCTATGACCTTAGCTATTCCTGATACCAATGTTTAGGTCACATATGTACATAACGACTAATTAATAATATAGTACACTAGAGTGCAAAATGCTTATTAATAACACCTATCCCAACCAACTTTACAACAATTTTGCGATGTGGGTCACTAGTGCCATTACAATATGATAAATGGGGAGTTAAGATGTAGAGAGAAGGATCTGTTCAAAATGACTAATGAGTATATGTTTGAACTGCAAGTAATTTCAAAGCCTTCTGGTTCCAAGGCCTACATTGAAGCATGCTAGCTCTTGTGAAGAAAAAGACCATGAAAATGAGCCATAAGTGAAACCTTGGGCTTCACATCTGCTTCCTAATCTCTGAGCATCCCTGCAACTCTAAAGCTGCTTTACTCAATTCTCCTAGTCTTCTAGAAGCATAAGTAGGCGCTAAAAGAGAGAGAGACACACACACAATTGCCAATAAACAATTTAAGTCACCCTGCTTTATAACTCAGAAACCCACACGCCTACTAAAAATTCAGATCAGCAAAGCAGTATAATTCCTCTGATATAAACAGCAGTGTTCCTCATTTAAAAGAACAAAATAATTCAATGTCCCGATTTTCTAGTGTAAATTAAGTCATGCAGAAAACTCCTGGGTATCTTGACAGGCTGGCCTGGTGTCAAATGTAGACAGACTGCCCTGTAAGACACTCCTCATTTCAGAGATATTTGGTTTTCTTATATTATTGTTTTAAATAAAAATAGTAAAAATAACCTGACCCCATGTCAAAGTTTTAACTCCACTCATTACAAGCATGTGATTTCATATGGTCCAACCTACCTTCCAACATTTGCCTACCTAGCACATTAACAACAAGACTTTCAACAGGAACACAACAAGTTTTTATTATCTTGTTCTCCGTGTGAAGATAATTCACAGTAGGCCTGATTGTTTCAGGTATCTACCAGAGACATAATATTCCTTATGGCACTGCTTATTTAACCACAAGTCTTGCTATAACTCGTTCTTTCATTACAGATACTAATGACATCTAAATGCATGACAGCATTAATTTAAAAGTCTTTTCAAGATATTCCATGGCAGGGAAATAAAAGCTTAAAATATACATTGTGAGTAACTTATGAGTCCCCAAAACTAAAAGTCTAAGAACACACTTAAATTGTAGGGGAGAGGTCTGGCTCGTGATGTTAACTCGGGGAACCAGCAATTCAGAAAATACTTGCCTACATGTAAATTCATTAACACAGTCAACCAAATGGCCCATCTACAGACTTATCAGACAGAAACAAACTGAATCAGTATTTTCAGGGAATGGACTCAAACCAGGATCCAAAGAAACCTAAACAATGGGCACATGGCCTCTGATTTGGACTCAGTCTGATCTTTATGTATCCCTCCCCTTATGGTTTTGATCTATGGGCTACTTTTAAAATGAGGCTGCATTTTAAATTGTATTTAACCTGTATTTTAAATTGGTGGGTTTTTTTCTATTATGTTTTTACAGTAATTTTACTGGTGTTAGCCGCCCTGAGCCCAGCTCTGACTGGGGAGGGAGGGGTATAAATCATTATTATTATTATTATTATTATTGACTGTGATTCACTGGATGTTTGTGCCAATTACAACTAAGGTACTGTTCTGAAAGAAACTTAGGTTGCATCCACACCTTCTGCTTCTACTACAGTGCTACCTCGGGTTAAGTACTTAATTCATTCCGGAGGTCCGTTCTTAACCTGAAACTGTTTTTAACCTGAAGCACCACTTTAGCTAATGGAGCCTCCTGCTGCTGCCGCGCCGCTGGAGCACGATTTCTGTTCTCATCCTGAAGCAAAGTTCTTAACCTGAGGTACTATTTCTGGGTTAGCGGAGTCTGTAACCTGAAGCATATGTAACCCGAGGTACCACTGTACTGCAACAGAAAGAGTGGAGGACATTGTTCGTTGTTGCAAAGAACTAGCTCCCACCAATATTGTTCTATTCACAATAGACATGACAACCACACAATGTGGTTCCATAGCTGTCTCAGAAGCACAGCACCGTCTGGAAGCACCCAAAGTGATGATCATAAGTTAGATTGCTATTTCCACTGAATGCAGGGATGGGGAACAGTGGCACTCTAGATGATGCTGGACTACAATTCCCATCACCCCTGACTATTGGTCATGTTGGTTGGGGCCGATGGGAATTGTAGTCCAGCCACATTTCCCCCACTCCCAATTAATGGGACCTAGAAACAGCAAGAAGTAGAAGAAACAAGGCATGGACTAGGGTTATAGCACCTGCTAAGATGCACAATGGTGGTTATGCCACCTTGATACAGAATTTAGTATATAAGGACACTAGGATACAGTGCTCCATCTTGACTTATTACTATGGCATTGCATGCTGGAACTTGTAGTCTCATCTCCACAGACAGCACCTGTGGTCTAATGATAACAGGAACAGAGGTGTCAGATGGCTGGATTTATGGAGGCCTTGGGCTTCTGCTTATCAAACAATGCAGCACCAGTACAAGCAAAGTTTTATAGTCCAGGTAATGAACAACAGGTTTTGAGAGGAGGGTTTGGAAAGACAAACTGTTTGAGTTGAAAGAAAAGTCATTCTGCAGTATTTTAAAAGGGCATGCAGTAAAGTATCCTAATCTTCTACATTATCAGAGAAACAATGAGGCCCATTAGATTAACAAGAGGCAGCAGGAAAGGAATGACTCTCCAGACTGAAAAGAGAACAGATATTGAATGAAGACAGCACAGGTAATCATACATAAACACACACAGGCAGAGAGAGAGAGAGAGAGAGAGAGGGAGGGAGAGAGGGAGAAATGGGCAGAAAACAACCAACACTTATAGCACACCACCTCAAATTAGGACCAGAGGCCTCTTTAAATAAGGGTTTTGTTAATAACATGGCAGTAAATTAACTAGTACCCAAAGGCTTTCTTCCTCACCAGATGGTTCCCTGAGACTCTTGTGCATTATGGCAACTAAACGAGATTTCAAATTCTGGTTAAAAGCAAACTTTGCTTAATATTAATTATGATTTAAGTTAGTGCCAACATCACCCTGGTTAAGCCCAGGACAAATTTGCAAGAGAAGGCGGACTAGCTGGAGAGTCTCTGGCCCTCTGCTCATCTATTAAGAATATACACAGGCATGAAAGTATTGTGTTTGTTAGGACTTCTTTGGTCGTACAGTCAAACAACATCAGCGTAATATGGGCATACGCACCTGCTAATTATTATAACTAATCAATTATTTTCATTGGCAGACCAGTAGTAATATCACTGATCTGGTAAGATGAGTCAGCAACACCAGTGGCAGCAGCATGGCCCAGTAAGAGGGAAAAAGATAAGTGTGCAGTTTCTACCCTCAACATAAATTCATCCAAGGACAACAGAAGGACTGTAACTCACAGTCTCATTAGCTGCCAAGCCACAGACTATGAGGTCCTCTGAAATCTTTATTATTTATTTGATTGGCAAGCTATATAGTTATTGGTTAACAAGCCCTGAGAGAGAGTCTTCAGGATGCTCATCTTCCTACTACAAAAGTCTTAATAAATAAACAATCTGCCAGAGTTCCTTCTGACAGACAAGTTACGAAATATATGAGGCATGTTAGAAAGCTGTGTGTGTGTGTGTGTGTGTGTGTGTGTGGAGAACAAAGCCAGGGTGTTTGACAAGAACTTTCCTACTGACAGCTATTCTGTTTGGACAAGAGAATTCCTTGCAGTTTCGGTCTGAACTGAAATCTTTTCCCTCTGCGTAAAAAAACCCACACATTCCGCAGTTTCGAGAGCTTCCCAGAGGAACTCACCCTCTCACCTTTTAGTCACGCGATCAGCAGAGAGCCTCTCCCCCACTTCGCCTTTAGTGTTCCCTACCTAATTCCCCGAAGCTTCTTGCAGAGTAGGCCAGAGCTGGGGGAAGGGGTGGCGGAAAGAGGGACTGGACAAACAACTCAGCAGTGTCCCTTTCCATGCTCAGGGAGGAAGAACAAAAAAAGCATGAGAAGGGAAGGTGATCCAATAAAATAGGCTGTGACAAAGCAGAAGTCCCTCATCACACTCTATCACAAAGAGAGGCTTCAGTAACCTAACAAATGTCCCCGCTCCTAGACTATTCTTTCTAATATTATAGATTGTATCTACTATTCCCTCTATACACAAATGTTCAGTTGGAAATCTTCAGTAACAAGCCTCAGTTCTCTCACCCTATTCAGGCGACTCAGCACCGATCTCAGCCCACTTGCAGCTTCACCAAGAAGGCCTTGCCCTTCATCAGGCAGAAGCTTATTATCCTCACGAACAGCTTAAATACAGTACCAGAATGCTGAACCCCAAATTGTTTCTGTACTTGATGTTGCTAGCCACAGGGGCGGGGAACATTTGGCTCTCTAACTCCCATCAGTCAGCAGAGTCAACGTTCAGCGATGATGAGAGTTGTCGCTCAACAAGATCTGGAGTGCAACAGCTTCTCATTCCCGGTATTAAATAGTTTGGGGATGCCTCCTACGGGAAGTAACTGCCCCCACGTGCATTTTTAACTTATAATAAATAATCCATCTCTTGCAAGTCCAGTGCGGGTGAACAGCCTCACTCTTCCAACCAAGACAGAAACCTTTTTTAAAAAAAAAATGTGAATAATTAAAGTCGATTTTTGTGCACATAATATACTTGAACTCTTCACCTTCCAACCATCTTCCAGCCTTTATATCCTAATGCAGAGACGGGCTACCTCTGGGCTGGATCATCAGGCGCAATATTTCCACAATTTCACTTGTAAGAAGAAAATAAAATAGGAGCTATTTCGTGGTATAATGTTACTTGTCTGTTTGGGATTTTTCATATAAATGTCTATATCAGTACAGAATATGCTTGACCACATAACTGTGATGCCCTTAGTATTATTATGTAGCAAGGAAACGGACTGCACCAAAGGGTTGAGTCACACAGCAAAAAATACTCTTTAAAACCCCGTTGCAATACGTCTGGGAAATCCCGGACATGTCCTCTTTTGCTGGGGGGGGGGGGGAGAGGACAACATTTACATTTTAAAGGAAATATCCAGGATTTGGGGGGCTTTGTTTATTTATTTTTGGTGGGTTTTTTGGCTTGGGCAGCTCGGGCTCGGACGGCGCAGGTGGCTCTGCATGCCACAGCCTCTGCCAGCCCGAGCTGGGAAAAGAGGTGTGCAGGCATGATCGTGGCAGCTCCGCGCATCCGCCCAGCTTGGGCTGGCAGCAGCTCAGGCTTTCCTCTTTTTTGCTTTTCAAGATATAGCAACCCTACCAAATTGTAGTCTGGAGAACAGAGCAGGCCCAGTGAATCAAGAAGCTGGCTAGATCTGCTCTCAATTGTATAAGTGGTTTGTGGCTTCCTAAAATCCACTTATTCCCAAGAAATTCTTTCTAAGCACCACATTAGCAGACAAGGTACAGCAGAAGTAGTATAGCTGGGCAGCCACACTAGTCCTTCTAGATCAGGGGTCAGCAACCTTTTTCAGCTGTAGGCCTGCCCACCATTACAGTCTCTAGCTAAGAGAAGGATTTGATCCCAAGTTTCCCACAGCCAAACTCAAACCTCTAGCCACTAGACTGTTCCAACTCTCACAGCACTGAAAAATACACACTCACACACCAAGACTGCCAATTCCAGATTTTTAAGGAAAAGTATATGGCATCCAGGAAACTTGAATAATTCTACTTAGACAAAAATGAGATTGAGAAAAAGCCATACAAATAATGGGACTTAACAGGAACATGACATCCGGCCACTTGATCTCCCTTGTTGTCCTCAAAATCGAGAGGTGAGAAGACTTCAAGGCAGGATCTATTTTGTTTTCTACTGAAATCCTAAAATCCATCAAGCAGAAGCAAAAGATACAGGCTTTGGTTATCAAACTATGAGTCCAAGAATCTGTGAATACCAGAAGTGAATGCAACTCAGTCACTGCACAGAAAAACCAACTCCTAGTGATTCCCACAACTGTTGCTGCTGTTAAACAACTAGGAATAAGAAATCACTGAGATAATGGGGAATTTTGGCTATGGACTAGGTATCCCTCCTATATGTCTCCCAAGGTGTCTGAATATGAATGGGTGCTAGTCAAGTAAACACAGATCTCCTGATTTCCCTCTGCCGTCAAACACATACATAGACCCCTGCTTTCCATATTCTTTTGCTCCTCCTCCAACCACTGCCATCAACAGACTGCAGAATATTTATAGCAGAGCATTTTAAGCAAGGGGTAGTTTTATATCATGGGAAAGTGACGTTTTTATTGGGCCAGTAAGAATGAACTGATAATTAAAGCAATGGTTGCATTTGCCTATCTTGCAAATGTGTATAGATTACAGATATGAAGCATCTAGTATTAGGCAATTCATGCAGAAGCTCCTGCCATTGGTCATTTTAAGAATCATCATTTTCCTGTGGCTTAAAAGACTTACTGGGTATGTACTATAGATTTTATTTCAGAGCCGATACTAGGTTTGGTGGGATGCTTTGTCTTCATGCCTTATACTTTGTTGTCCTATGAGATAAGTAATCTGCTTTATATTATACTTAAGTAAATTTCAGCTGCAATGGCAAAAGCTGACTGCAGAATGCAAGGAATCATTAAGATACAGTACAGGCTATGCCCTAAGAGATTGTATCTCATGAGGCATCGGGCATGCTTGCCAAGACATGCTGTACCTATGTATACACACACAGCCGATCTATAGAGGCAGCTTGCCTGAATGCCCCTTGGGAAGACGGCAGATGAAAAACAGGCAGCTGTGGTGCAGGAAGAAGTTTTTGGCACTGCAATCTGCACGGCATACAGCAAGCCTGCTCTCTGAATGTACCCTCCACTCCGGCTCCTTTGCGAGCATCTTCAGCCTTGACCTTTTGCCAAACAGCTGGGCTGCTATAACCTCTCTAGCAGCGGGGTACGGTCTCCAAACTAGGGCAGAGCCAGCATTCCTCCCCACCCCATCCTCCGGTCCTTCCTTCAACAGGACTTTGCTTTGCTGAAGTCTGACAGGAGAACAAGGGCAAGCGTTGGGCACCTTGTGACACAAATCATACCCCAAACATCTGTCAGAAGCAATCACCATCTTCCTGTCATTTCCAGTTCCTTCAAACATGCAACAAAGAAAATGGGGGCAGGGAGGGAGGATGGCTGGAAGGCAGAACAACAGCTAGCAAGCATCACCATCACCGATCATGCTTAAAGAATGGAAAACAGTGCCTCCACTGATTAGAAGCAGAGGGGTTCTCTTTCTATACTAAGGTACACTAAGAGGTTACCTACGTTATTAATTCAGCTGTTATTCCAAAATGACCTCCCCTCTTTGCCTAGCTGGCCTCTGCAGGAAATGCCAGGGTCTTCTACTGAAGCATACATATGCAAACCACACGGTCTTGTTTACTAGTCTACCAGGTCACTGTGCTAGTTGTGAAGCAGCTCTGGCTAGGTTTATGGATTCAGTACATGCCTATATACACACAGGAGTGTTGCAGTCTTGGCCTTGTTTATTTGCTTCATTTAAAATGCCGGCATTTTTGTGTGTTGGCCTTGTTTATTTGCTTCATTTAAAATGCCGGCATTTTGTTCGTGTGTGTTAATTTTTCCCCCCTTACATGTTAGCTGCCTTTATAAAGACAAAGCAGGGTATAGCATTTTTAAATAACCGAGAGAAATAAGCAGTGAAAGAGGCCCTGCTTATCTGGGGCATGCTTCCTCACATAAGTTATTCAAGGGCACTTCTTACTTACATCTCAAGATTCCCCTTAACTGTGCAAATATCATCTTAATATTACTAAATATTAAATGAAATGGTATAATGGTATTTTATGTGATTCCATCCTTGGTATGCTTATCAGACGGAACAGGACTGCAACCAAAAACCCTCACAAAAGAATGCAAAATGATGAGTTCACAATCCTGCCCTCATAGTGAATTTACACACGAGCAGAGATATCACAGCAGGCTGTGCTAGAGGAATCCTTTTGCCAGTTTTATACCACCAGCACAAGGGGTAAAAATGGGTGACCTTGGTGAAAATCGCTGTTCCCCATCTTTTAAAGGCGAACGATTAATGGTTACATGTGGCATGGTTCAAATGGGAAAACCTCTTGTAAGCCACCTGCTTCAGAGGAAGAATGGCCTTCAGGAGAACAATATCTACTTTTTGAACTGAAGGTTTGGGATCTGGGAGGCAAACTGTGCCTGCACACTTTCTTTCTTTCTTTTTTCAGAGGCATGCTTGGCTGATGCATAATCTGGCACAGTTCCAGGGTCTGGAATCAGATCGTGAAGGAACAAGAAAATCTCAGGAAGCACCACAACACAAAGCTGTCCCTGGAGAAGTCAGATCCCCACAGCATGGCGGAGGCTGGGAATCTGAACAGGGCCCTGCCATTCCATTCAAGCTCACAGGCAATGGAATTTCAACTAGTTGTGATATTAACCTCTTCTAGCGCCTGCAGGCTGTCGCTCTTGATGCGAACAAGGAAAAAGTGTGGAGGGGGAGGGGGAGAGAGGCAGTCTGAGGAATGCTCTGGCTCATTCTTTGTGCTCAAGCAACTTAGCCTATTATTTCTTTTGGCCCTGTGAGGATTTTGAGTGCCTCGCACCACCCCAGATCAACAAACGGACATATTTTAGGCCTTCCATCACTCCCATCCCAGTAAAATCACTGCAGTTACCCAACCAAAACAAAAAACAAAAACTCAACAATCCTGAGGGATATTTATTAATCATCTCCATGGAGTGGTGGTATTTTATAAGCCTGTATACGTTTCTAGCTAGCATTTCAGAGACGCTGTTTATACTGCAGTTGCTTTTTCCTAACAAAATCCAGGTTTATGGTTAACAAGGCTTCTATCAGTGGGGGGGGGGGAGTGGGGGTTTCTCAGCACTCAAAAACCATCTCAGCCATCAAATATACCATTTACCGGTAGCAATTATGAGATGTGGAAAAATTGTAAAACAAGGGACTTTACATCACTGAGCTGGGCAAAAAAAAAAAAGAGCTACCAGCAGCACTACATATATAAGCAGGAAGACGTCAACTACAGTCAATAGGGGCATGGCCTGAAGGCACATGATGCAACCATCTTGCTGAAGTTAAGCAGGTTTAGATCTGGTCACAGCACAGATGGGAAACAACCTAAGAACCCTGTCAACACCACCATCTTCAGCTCCATCATGGAGGAAATGCTGGCTATAAATACAGTAATAAATGAAATACAGGCAATTCCCAAGTGAAAAAAGCATATTTATTACAACTGTGTTCCCCTTCCAAATATCAGTTGCTTGCCCTCCTTTATAACCACCAGACATATGCTGGGCACAAGAAGGGGATCAGCTACAGCCCAGCTGGTTCTGCTCCCATTTCCCAGCTTGCCTCTGCAGCATTCACCAGTCCCTACCATAACAACCCTGCTAGAGGGGTCAATATCCCAAAGGCCCAAGCCATTCTGAACTGTTCTCATCAGCAGTTCATCTCCACTGTCAGCCTTGGTTTGGAAAGGTCAGAAAAAGAATGGGATGCTTAAGAAAGTCAAGAGAAGTCTAGGCTTGAACCTGCCATGCATGGTCAAAAATCTGCATAGAAACAGCTGCAATATGGTTCACAAAATCCAGGTTTTGTTTTTACATGGCACATTACATTGATCCCAATGAAGTTTGCTTCTAGTTAAGTGCACTTACCGATTCGAAGCATACCAAAATTGCTGTATACCAGGTGTGTAGCAATTTAATTGATGATGATGGTGATAGTAATAATAATAGTAATAATAGTAATAATAGTAATAATAGTAATAATAGTAATAATAATAATAATAATAATAATAGCGAAGAGGCACAACCATTAATCATTTTTATCTTTATCATTTTTTAAGACTTTGGAACAGCAACATCGCTTTCATTGACCCCATTCCCCAAAAGGTGGTGCCCAACTAGCTGAGTTCATTGCCACTCTGGCTCATGAGAAATGATTGAAATGGAGGGGAATCCATTTTGGTTGTATACTTCTCAGTCCACCTGTAGCCCAACACCAAGCAAGGCCATGCCCAGGTTACACTGAGATGGAGGCATCTCTCCCTTCTTTCCCCCTCATCTTCAGCAGTGAGTGACTGCTAGAGTTCCTCCAAGTAAGATGGGCTACTCACCACATCAGCCTGGTCTCCAGATAAGGACCATGAGAGTGAGTTGAGGTGGATGGATATGGGAGGCAGGGTTTACTTGGAGCTGCCCTTCCGTAGAATATGAGAAAGTTGGAGGCAAATGAGAGTAGCCATGACAGTGCAGTGGAAGGGTAGGGAAACAGCCATGACAGTATGGGGGGGGGGGAGGTTACCAGGAGGGCATCTTCTCCAGGGTCCCCTCACACCTGGCAGTACAGCTGCATCACAAGACAACCAGTTTGGTTCTTTTTAGCTCTGTTCTAAACATTTCAGAGAACAAACGGCTGCTGCATTTCGCAGAAAGGCATATTTTAAGTTCCAGCAAAATAACTCTGTCTCAGTCTGAGATAAGCTTTTCCTCTTCTCCTCAGTTATTACCTGGCCCCTGCATAAAGCACTTCGCTCTGCCTGGTTCCTCTCCCTAGCTTTCCACCCTGTTCTGTTCTGGCTGGAAGCCTGTTCCAGATTTGCCAACGTGCGAGACGCTTCTGCCTGCAGTGAAGGAAGGGCCAAATTTCAAGAGAGCTTGGATCCACTTTTCACTTCAAAGTTCCAAGCCCCACAATGTAGCAAAAGTTTTTAATTGCCTAAGGAGGAGCTAGCCTGGGAAAGCTGGAAGCAGTGAGATAACCGGAGTCTCGCTGAACCGCAGAAAAGGAGGGGGGAGGGAAGGAGGGAAAAAATGTCTGAAAGTCTTCCAACAGAAACAAAACAAAGGGAAGGGAAACTATTTTTCAAGAGTGTGACACAGGCCTCTTTTTCACTCAGGCACCAAAGGGCCAAGAGTAGCCAATAAAAGCAGACATGCACACAGGAATCCAAGTGAAGGCCAGCAAATGCCATGTATACGGACTGGCTTCCATAGGAATGCAAAGGCCATGGGAGAAATGGACCCAATACATCTGTGTTCTTAAAGGAAGACCACAAGCAGCCCTCCCAAGATCTCATGAAACTCAGGGTGCTTTAAAACAGGGTGAACATTTATGGTTCACAAATCAGTTCCGATTAAAAGATACTGCTAGCTCTATGAGCAGAATGTAAGAAGAGTCCTGCCAGATCAGACCAAAGGTCAATTAAGTCCATCATCTTGTTTCTAGCTAAGCCCAAAAAATTGTCCCTGGGAAGGAAGCTCACCATCAGGGCTCAAAAGTGACAGCCCTCTCCGGCTTTTCTTGCTCCCCTGCAACTAGTATTCACTGGCTTGCTGCCTCTGGCCCTGGAGGTAGTGTGGAACTATCATACTAAAAAAACCATTTAAAGTCAGTGCCACCCCCTATACAACTTGCAGCAATGAATTTCATGAATTATGATGCAACTCTCAAATTTCCCCCCAAGTCCCCACTTGAAACTAGATCCTCTGCACCAGGGATGGGCAACTAGTAGCCCTTCAGATATTGGTGAACTACAATTCCCATCATCCCTAATCATGGGCCATGCTGGCTGAGGCTAATGGGAGTTGTAGTGCAACAGCATCCAGAGGGCAACAGGTTCCCCATACCTTCTCTACACACACACGCACACCCCTGCCTGCTTTTGTGCAACCTGCCATTAACTCCCTTAGAATTTCTACACAGCCCCTAACCTTCACTTCCTGGTCTCCTCCACACACAAAATTAACCCCCTACCACTCTGGGGGGAACCAGAGAACTGGTGGAAAGAGCGATAACCTTCCCTTGCTAATGGACAATTTTAATTTCCATGCCGCAATCAAAAGTTTTTTAAAAGGCGGTCTGATTGCTCCCCAGGCTTTTGGATTATATTATCCTTATCACAAGGGAGACCAAAGCAAGTGGCATCAATTCAACAACGGCCACTGCAGTCTCTGGCAATAAGAATTAGGGAAGCTGAATCCCACTCCTGGAAGGCAGAGCTAAAGAAGAGATGGTCAATGCATTCTCTAAGCCCTAGAAGCTACTTTGAATGTGACTTAAAATAAGCACAGAAGCTGAATCAAGCAAAGATCATTAAGGTGTAAATTCAGCCCATTTCACGTTGCATCACCACATAACATATTTATTGAAATGTTCATAACTGCTACAGGCCACACGTAGTCACATAATATCAAGGCAGCCTAAGTGACGGGACTTGGCTCCTTAAACACAAAACATGGATTGCATTTAAAGTGGGGAAGCTTCTTAATGTAGCTCCAAGCATATTTGCAACATCTTGATTACGCGGCTTTTGGCAAATACTGAAGACACACCTCTTTATCCCAGCTTTTGACACTTGAGTTGAGTGTTTTTAGGGCCCACCTTATTTTTGTGTTGCAAGTTGTTTTTAACTGTTTTTAACGTCGTGTTTTAATTGCTGTGACCTGCCCCCGGATCCTTAGGGTGAAAGGTGTGTTAATAAAAACAACGCACACGGTTTCCCACAGCAAGCATATGAAGATGGGACAGCATACGTGTGTAAACGTGCATCTTTAAATACACCTGCACAATCATAGGAGGAGCCACTCGTACGTGTCATCCACACATTACGTCAGCCACAGAAAACACCACAGCAATACTGGTGGTGGTCATGCTGCTAAACGTTTGATTCAAACCACTGATCTGTTCTCATTAACAAAGGCGGCTGTGACCCAATCACTGGATTCCACTGGACTGTGTGGCCCAGTCACAGCACACTGTGATCCCCTGAACAAGGAGGCACTGTGGATAGTGAGTTTATGGGACGTCTGCTTCATGAGACTCTGGCACCAATTTTCTGCAAGCCACAACATTTATTTGTTTCCTCAGTTTTCCCAACAGCCTCTTAACTGTCTTAAACTTTGTCGTGTTTTTCAAAGCCGCCTTTACCAGTGACAAGTGGGAGCTGGTATGCAATTAAAAATATATACACTGTACAATTACGAACCATGTATTTTTGAATGCTCACATATTTCCACAAGCCGAAAGGAAGCCACAAGTTATCACGTCCTTCAATCAATAAAGTGTGGGGAAAGCATCCTGGGGCCGGGATTGTCCCACATTATATCAGTCTGGGCTCAGCCAAGGGCCTCATTGCCAAAAGCAGACAGCTCTGCGGCTTGCGCAAGAGAAGTTTAAAATACTAACATGCACACAAAATTTAACACTTCCTATTTTGGAAAAAGTTCCACCAATCCCTGATATGTTTCATTGCCTCTTTTCTCCCCTCAGTTTTGCTGGAGGCACTGGCCTGAAAAACAGGTTTTTGGCTTTCTGAGAGAACGTCTTGCTTGTTCTCCCATCGGAGTTGGCAACCCCATTTTTGAAACATCAGGGATGGAAACAACAATGTCACCGAAGAACAAGTCAAGTCAACAGAGCTCCCAGCAGTTCTTTGAGGATCAGAGCCTAAAGCGCTCGAAGCAAAAAGTCTTGTTTATATGCCTGCACTTCTAGGAATGAAAATGACTAAGGTAGGGGGAATGACATGCAGAGGAGTGAAAAATGTACCATAGTAACTCAAGAGGATTTCACAGGGAGAGCTATTCCTAGACAAAGTGTCTCTCAACCTTTTCACTATAACATCTTGACATTATACATTTAATAATTTAATACACGTAAGCTGAAATCCTATGCAACCTTACTCAGAAGTAAGATCCAGTGGGGCAGTGGTGAGAGCCACAGATACAAGAGGGGATTTCCTCCGGCCTCTATGTGGAGAGATGGAGGGAACGTTGGGTACGTGTTGATGGGGGCAGTGAGGTGGCTTGGAAGTTGAACGGAATCCGTTCCGGAAGTCTGTTCTACTTCCAAAATGTTTGGAAACCAACACACAGCTTCTGACTGGCTGCAGGAAGCTCCTGCAGCCAATTGGAAACCATGTAAGCCGTGTTGGCTGTTCAGCTTCCAAAAATAGTTTGCAAACCAGAACAGTCACTTCCCGGTTTGCAGCGTTCGGGAGCCAAAACGTTCAAGAACTAAGCTATTTGAAAACCAAGGTATGATTGTACCTGATCATGCGTTTCTTGGGGAGGACACTAGGGGCTTGGGGGGAGGTGGGGGGAGCCCAACCCACCACACCACTGTCCAGTTGTGTCCCCCCCCCCTTGCATGCAGTCCCCAACCCATTGATCATTACATTCGGTTCTAGGGGCAGTAAGTTTGCTCACCCCCTTGAGTAAAGCTTCAGAGACACAGTGCTTTTTTCTGGGGGGGGGGGACACAGGGGGACGCATACCTCTAAACATTTTGTGAATCTAAGTTTGGCCTCATTGAGGGGCAGTATTTCAATATGAGTAGGAAAATGAGAGTACCCGCTAAACATTTATTTTAGAAAAAAAGCACTGCATAGACAGATGAACATTTCTCTCTCCTTCCTTCAGTTAATCAGTGGAGCTTTGCTTGATGGACGACAAGTAAAGATTTTGGACTCAGGTCTCTTAAAGGACCTTCTGAACAATACAAACATGCATCATCTTCCCCGTCCTAATAGAAATATGACTGCAGGTAAGTAGCTCAAGGATTGTTTCTTTCCTCGTATCCTAAGCTGGCAGAATCACAATGCACCATTCCCTCCAACCACAAAAGCCAGGGATAATTGAAGCTGTCAATGTTCAACAGAAATAAACTTCAATGCTCCTTTAAATCCTGATCTTAAACACCACTGATGGAACTTGAACTTCTTTAAAAGCCGTTTTTATGTCTGTTACATTCCCTCTCCCCTGACTTATTCTACAAAAGATCAGAGGTGGCATCCATTTATTCAATTTTAAATGAGCTAACAGTTTACTTCAGGGTCCTCCCAAAGGCACCTTCACCAAGATTCTGCAATAGGCAAATGTTTCTACATGCAATTGACTTAAAACCAGAGTTAATCAAGTAACACATTTTAATCCCCTGACAATCCTAGAGCCATCCCTTTATTGTCAAGGGGACTGCTCCCTTGGAAATGTAAGTATGTGTTGTGGGACCAGCCAGATATGACAGATGCAGTCACATTTCTTTGTTCATGCGTCTGCCTGCAAGGTAGTGTAATGCAGTAAGGTCGCGTAATAAGATAAACTTTTCCCTCCCCTCTCATCTCATTGCACTGCCTTGCTGCAGGTATTTCCCCCTCCAGCAGTGGTGTTGGAAGCAAGTGGAGTTAAGGAGAAAAGTGCCTGGAAAAAGAGAGGGTGGGTCCTAGTATGTAATGCCAAACCCGTGGTTTGAAGTTGGCTTGCTTGGCACCCAACCATCATTTGTTTTAAATCAGCATTTCTGGTTCACACATGTAACACTAAGCCAACATTCTTCGAAAATGAAAGTGACCTCGGCAGAAGTCCCCTTATCGCTTTGGGAAGGATTCAACTTCCTGCTAAGGCGATCACTCCCTCAAGGCAATCATTTTGGTTTGCCAGATGGAATGAGCCCCCTCTCCCCCCCCCCATGCTGTTCCAAGTGTTTGCCTAACAACCCCCCAGAGCCAATTTCATGGGGTATTGCGGGGGGAGCCCCATTGCACAAGCGTAAGTCTTTATACAGGGCTTCTACTGACAGGACTCATTAGTTGAATCTCGCCCTTTCCCCAGGCTTGCTGAGGTTCACCCACATAGTGCTAAACCGTAGTTTAGTGTTATGTGCAATTAGTTTTTAGCTGTTAGGATTTAGCTTCACAAACCTATTTTCTTGTTTAAAAAAGGAGAGTGTGAATGCTTTAGAACAAAATCCTGTTGACCGTTACTTGGGAGTAAGCCCCTTTGAACTCAGTGGGACTTACTTCTGATTGGGCACTCAGCATCTTGCAGGATCGGTTTCCAAAGAGCCCAGTAAGGCACAGTGGGCCTAGGCGATAGTGAAGTCAGCTCAGATTCTATGTTTAGTTCACTGTCTCTGAATCGTATGAAAACAAGCCTCTCCCATTGTGGAGGACAGCTCTGCTTTAGTGAACTCCTAAGAAAACATGAATCACTCAACACTTATCAGTTCAAAACACCCGTGCAATTAACAAGACTTCTTTTTTTCCTATGGTATAATTATATACATTTTAATGCAATTACCACCCCTGTATTTTGTACATTAAACAGTAGGCAACCAAAGGAAGAGAGAGGCACTTTATTTTTCTTGGCTGAGCATTCCTGAAAAATAATAATATATTGCAAAACTGACTTGCCTGGTGATGCCGTCTCTACAAGATTTTTTAAAATAAAATAAAAAAAATATGAGGTGATGAGAAGAACAAGACAGAACAATGCTAAAAAAAGAATTAAATTGCAAAAAAAAGGCCCACATTTCTCTGCTGCTATAGGAAAAGTTATGGCTTGTGCAGGATGCCACATACACCAGCAACTGGGCCCTAGCAACCTCAGCACCTGTGTCAAATCCACCTCCCTCCAACCCTGCCCCCAACAGCCATTGAAAAGTAAAAGCAAATAAATAAAACAAATGACCGTCAGTCAGTTCCCCCAGTCCCTGAAGCCGAGGTCATTAGGCAGATTAAAGTTCCCAAGCTTTGGCCAGAGGCACAGTTAGCAAAGTGCAGTTAAAGTGCCCAAATTGGATTACTACTTCTCCTCGGTCTCAGTGCCAACTTGGCCAGCAGATTGGATGTGTGAGATAGGAAAAGCGGGGCGGGGGAGTGGGGGGGGGGAGGGAGAGCCCACAGGCTGCTCTGCAAGCTGTCAGCCTTAGCAAAGTGGGCTCCTGCAAGAGCTGAAGAGAAGAGCTGGAGCTGCAGAGTCAAGACTGTGTCAAAGACGCAGGGGGGTTCTGATCAGGCAGCGGGAGGGAAGTGCACTCTGCGCACCCTCAGAGACACGACTAGTATTATTTTGCCTGTGACACGACCAAGCTGAAATACATTCCTGACACAGCCACCAAGTGGGAGGCAATGCTTTCAGCAGAAATAAAGAGTCGTCTCCCTGGAAAGAAATGATAGCATTTCCAGAGCACCTCTGAGGAAGGATGGATAACAGCCCACTTCAGCAGAGGTTTACGGAGAACCAAACGAAAGCCAATCTGATTTTCCCCGGCAGGCCACCTTGTAGAACGTCCATCTTTCATACGCAGTAATAGTCAGCGTTTTTGATCCAGGATCAGAGCAACAAGTTTTTACTCTCAGTGATACAGGCAGGCAAAGGTACTAACAATGCCACCCAAGAGGCTGTGGAGACCAGAGAATGGGTTTTCCAGTGCGGCTATTTAAGAAGCATTTATGTGCGTACCTATCCTTCATGGCCACCTGAAATAGCAGGCGTCAGAGAGCAAATTGCTGCTCGGCAGCAAAGGAGTTTTCAATGTTCTGCGAGAATTTGGGGGTTTGGGGGAGGGGGTTCTTTTCTGTAGCAAGCAGGAGTCACTGGAGGATCGGAGAACAGAAAGGAGCAACTGCCAAGGCAGGAGGCAAAAGAAAGGCCCACAAGTGGAAACTGTGTCTCCTGCCTCAACTCTCTCTCCTGCCACCTCTAGCAAGAAAGATAGAAAGGGGAGCACAGAGCAATCCACTCTTCTGTAGGTGGTTTCTACCTTGCCACATTGAGGCAGGGTAAAGTATTACAGTAAACCCTTTGGCAGAAGAAAAGCAAAATACACAAGATTGCAGATTCTGCAGAGTATTCCTTTCCCCCCAAAATCCTTTAATGTATCAGAACAGTAGGAAGAGGTCCTCAAACGGATATAACAAGTAATGTAGTCTACAGTTCCAGCTTCATGTGGAAAACTCACTCGCATCAGGAGCCGCACCTCAACACCTTCCACATGCGCTGCGTCAGAAAGATTTTGGGCACCACATAGCAGGACAGAATCTCAAACAAAGAGACGCGCTCTCCTCAACTACATTCCCAGCATGTTCGGACTTCTTGTCCACACTGGCTTGGTCATGTCCACAGAATAGAAGATGGCAGGATCCCCAAGGATCTACAGGGAGCTGGCTTCAGGCACCAGGCCCATTGGCAGACCAACTCTGCGATACAAAGATGTCTGCAAACATGGCATAAAGGCTAGCAGCATTAACCCCACCATGTGGGACTCCCTTGAAGACAACCGCAGCGCCTGTTGACTATCAGTCAGGTTGTGTATCCACAGTAGTGTCCAGAGGAGGAATGACCACTGAGAGGAGCACAGAGAGAAGGAACGCCATGATGCATCTGCAGCAGCACAACTGGATGCCTTCACCTGCCCCTGCTGCAACAAAACATCTCTCTCCCATGTCAGTCTCTACAGCCACAGCAGGCGTGGTAACTCTCCAACGTTTTGCCTTCACCTCCAAAGGTTCACTCTTCCATTGTCTCCCGAGACAAACTGATGCCAGCAAAACACATGGGCCTGCACACACTCCTCGGTTCCTCAACAGTAAATGAGGACAGCAAACGCTCCCAGCCTATCCCTTCCACTTAATGCTCCTCTCGCAGAGTTTACAAAGAGAAAATACTTTAAACAAATGACTCAGATAATCTTGGCAGCTGTAAAATGTCATCACTTACAAAACTAATCTTATGGAGTTTAATTACATAATATTATGAGATCATCTAGCATCTTCACTCACCAGAAGTGGAAGGGAGGAAAACCCTTTACATTTCATTTAGGCTGAGGTTTGACATCTGAAGTTCAGTGACTGTTCAGGCAACTGGAAGGGAATTTCAGCATTTTGTTCCACAGAGAACAAAGAGGAGAGGTTGGGGCAGGTGCTTTCTGTGCCCCTGCTAAATGAGGAAAACCTCCAACATATATCCTACTTGTTTTAAACAAAACTCTCGATGGTCAGTTAATGTTTCTCCGGTATCTAAAAGGCATTTGCCTGGGGTTTAAAGGGTCTGGGAACAGGGGATGACATAAAAGCAACAGCAGCAAAGGTCAAGCTGGAACAGAAACACATCATCCAAAAGTAATGGCTGCTCCAGGAGGAAATGCACAGACATGACTGAGCTTTTTTTTGAGGAGCAGTGTGGTTTCTTTAGCTCTTTTCTAAACACACGGATTGACCGCCCCTAGAAGTGCTGAGCGGCTGCTCTTCACAGGGTGAAACTGGACCCACACCTCTTATCAGGTCAAAAGACATCCTTTATGAAAAGGCATTACCCACGCTTGAGATGAACTGAATTTGCTAAGTACACCTTCCTTTTATCCACCACTTCAGCATCCTACCACAAAAGGCTTTTGATCAAATAACACACCCAAATATATCTGGACGAACAAGTTGTGTGCGTTTACACACACAAAAGCGAGGCGTATGCACTCACAGTCTGCCAGCTGCCAGAAGAATCGCCTTGGGTATCAGAGATAGGCAACAATGAGAAATCCATGTGCAACACCATTAAATCCAAAAGCAAATAGCACCCTCACATATGCCTTTCTCGCTGCTAATTCCCATGACAGAAGGTCACTTAACACAACACTAGTTGCGTGCTACCACTATTTAGTAACAGTAACGGTCTGGGACATATCCTAGGGCGCATATTCCAAACATGTGGGGCAGTGGCTAGACTTGTGATACCTCAGTGTCATCCGTTAGAACTGAACCCACAAGAACACTCCCCTACAGATACACACTGCAGGGGAGTGTTGGTACTTGTGGGGCTAACCTGTATTTCAGTGAAACCTCACCACCATTACGGGTCATCTCACTGAGGAATCACAAGAGTTGGAGGGATCTTTGTAGGCAACCTAGTCCAGCCATTTGCTCAATGCAGGAAATTCAGGGGCATGGCATGCTCAAGAGATGGCTGCCCAGCCTCTGCTTGGAAGACTTCCAGTGAGGCAGAGCTCCTCATCAGGTAACTGGTTCCATTGTTGGAACTACTCAACTAATTTCTCCTAAGGTTCAGCTGAAACCTACCTTTGTATAACTTAAGATCCCATTCTGCCCACTAGGGAAGCAGAGGACAAGTCTGGGCCTGTCTTCTATGTGACAGCCCTTCAGGTATTTGAATGGTGCTATTGTTTCCCCCTCAGCTTTCTCAAGGCTAAACGTAGGCAGTTCCTTCAACCTCTGCTCATTGGACTTGGTTTTCCATAACCCTGGCTGTAGCTCCTGCTGTTTAGACCCATCTTCGTTTCCCTCCTCTAGCTCTGATCAAAGTTATCTATATCCTAATTGAAGGATGGCACCCAGAACAGGGCAGAGTGCTGCAAATGTGGTCTGACTGGTACAGAATAAAATGAAACTAATATTTATTTGACTTGGTTCTTTTAATGCAGTCTAAAGACATTGGCATGTTATGAAGACACGTCACACTGCTGACTCAAGTTCAGCTTGTAATCAGCTAGAATCCCAAGGTCCTTTTCACATGTACTACTGCCAAGCCAAATATCCCGTCCTATACTTGTGCATTTTATTTTGCCCTTGCATTCATCTCTATTAAATTTTAGTTCATTAGTTTCAGCCCAGTTTTCCATTCTAACAATGTAACTTTGAATTTTATTCATTTCCCCTGCAGTGTTAGGTGCTTTTAAGAACAAAGAACAATCCAACTCTGCCTCCCACCAAATCCCTTTACCTTTAACATTAAAATTTTGTATTGTGCCTTTCCCCCATTTAAACCTCACAACAAACCCGTGAGGTAGACTGAAAGTGACTTACCCAAAGCTGGCTATTAAGCTTCACATAGCAGACTGGAGATTTCCCACTAACCACTGCCCCACATCGCACAGAGTATGGCGTACCACAATCAGACTATAGGCAAGTAAGGTTCACCACTGCACTAGATGTTTACTGTAGAATGATGGATGTAGCAAAAACAATTCCATGAAATCACACATATTGTGGCACATATTGGAGCAGAAAGTGGAAAACCCAGGGTCATCAGAGAAACTTATGTCTCAGTATATCTTAGAGAATCTCCATGTTTGGCAGCAACCATGTTTACAGAGACTATATTGTTTTCCCAGACATGGGAAGCACAAACAGACACATGTTCTTAACACCCATACAAATGAGTGCACAAGGTTGTGCCTTAAAGTGACCTTCTGATACATGTGCAAAAGGATGGGCAGCTGTCATTCATATTTCAGTGCTTCAGAAAACACCAGTGTACCTGCAGCAAACACAATCATGATGTATAAAAGGGTGGAATCACTCCCCTGTGTGATAGAGCAGTCTTTCCCAACCTGGTGCCCTCTAGGTGTTTTCAATTCCCATCAGTCCCATGCACCTTGTTTGCCCTTGGAAAACAACAGTAAGCTAGTGAAGATGCTGAACTCTGGGTGTTGTATGCTTCCAGAAGGCCACTCATCAGGAGGTCAGTTGCAACGCATGACATCTATTTCATAATCAGAGGAAGCCCAACAAAAAGCAAATCACAGGATATGTTCCACTGTGGTGGCTCAACACTTCTCAGTCTAGTTTTTACTTGCCACTGATTTCTGTATCACTTTGGCTAAGTCCCCCTAGTATTTTACCATGATATGACAGCAAAGTTGAAGACTGGAGGAAATGTGAATGTGCTTGAATGCAAAGGAGCATTAACAGATGTACACAGATGTCTACAGTTGTGGGTGTTTGTCCTCACAACACCCCAGTAAGGTAAAGCAACACTCTTGCATCTCACTCCACAACTTATAAAACAGAGATAATAGCATGGTGCTATCTTTCAGGGGTACTGTGAGGATAACTGTGTATGTACTGCAGGGCAGTTAAATTTCTATGGATGTCGGCTTGGTATAAGCATCTCGGATAGGTAATTAGTGCCTCTGGGCCTCTGTGTGCATTTGTCTTATTACAAAGGAGACTGTTAGGGATAGTGATGTGGTTCAAAATAAATTTGAGTCAGATGTGACGCCAATAACTGCATCCTGCAAGCAGCACTCACACTGACTCCAGGGGGCATTTGCCTACTTCAGAAACAAAAAGTGGGGTTCCTCAATTGAACACCCTCCATTCAGGCAGGAGACAAGCCCCCTTACCGACACAAGTGGCAGAGGGCATAAACTAACGCCAGCATTCATCATCAGTTCAGGAGTCATTCATAGCCTCCAATTCCCCAAAATGCACACCGTTCTCATAAGGCCTCTAGCGCTGCCTTCCATTCTGGCCCCAACTCTCCTTGGGGAGGGGAGGAGTGAGCTGCAGTTATTTTTTAAAAATTGGTAACCATGCAAGAGACACACACATACCAGGCTGGGCAGCATTTAAGTTTGTTTGTGTGTGTGTGTTGTGTGTGTGTGTGTGTGTGTGTGTGTGTGTTTGTGTTGTGTGTGTGTGTGTGTGTGTGTGTGAGAGAGAGAGAGAGAGAGAGAGAGAGAGAAACACAAATTAAATTCCCTAATAATTAAGGCTGCACTCCTTCACTTAACTTGTTAGAAACAAACTCACCTGAAATCAGTGGCATTTGTTTGCATGTTTAGGATCAAGGTAAAAACCACAATTCCTATAAAGTGAAATCTAAAAACTGAGTGAGTGACTGTATGGAAACAACTGGCTTAGCATGGTAAATAGATCTGATGATGTGATTATCATGTGGGAAATGACTGTTTGCTGGGAGGACACGGGTTTTTTAAAAAATAAAATGGTGTGGGGAGATGCAGAAAAATAAAGTTTACATTCAATATACTATTTTTGAACGTTCTATTTAAGATAAATTAATAACATTTTACATGAACATATAAAGCTGCTTTATACTAAATCAAACCCTTGGTCCATCTATGATGCTGAAGCAGGTGTGCATCTGGTCAGTGGATGGGAGACAACCTTTATGAATCCAACATATGCCACCTTGAGTACCATGATGGAAGTAAGGTGGGCTATAAATGTAGAAAATAAATACTTCCAGTTCTGGTCCTCCAGCATCTCAGGCAAAGGGGCTTCCAAGCACTGCTACTTAAGATCCCTTTACTTAGAAATGCCAGGAACTGAAGGTGGGACTTTTTACATATAATGCAAGTGCTCTATGAGGGAGTGACGGGCCCTCCCCTAAATATCTGAAAACGATGGCACTTGCTAGTGGAACAAGCAGTCCATATCTCAATGGAGAATGTTGTCAACAATTGGACATATCTGAACCTAAGTACATAGTTTAATACACATTCTAATTGGGCAGGAGGGGTGTTTTAGTGTCCCTGAAAAGCTTGCTAAGGTATCACACAAATGGGACAGAACACCCAGCAATCCAACTGTGAAAAGCAATAATCGCCCTCTGGCTATTGTTTCTGCAAAATCTACCAGAGAGGAATACATGCATGTTAGGCACAATGGGATCTTAATCCAAACAGGCAGATCAGGTTAAAGGGAGGAATCAGCAGGATCCAAAACAAAAATACAGATCCAGAGTGCAACACAGCGGATTACCATCTAGCATTCCCCACAGCGTCTTGCTCTGTTACACGATCACATATTTTGGATCTAAACTTCCTTCCCACCCACACAGACTCGATATTGTCTCAGCACCACCAGCACTGTAATTTACTAATATAAAACAAGCTGAACTATGCAAACAGTCTGAAGCAGATGATTTTATTTTTAAGCCTCTTCTCTTTATAACCCACTTAAGAAATTATCTCTGCCTCTAGCTGCAAGTTGTAGGGGGATGGCCTGCTAATTTGCTTTGATTTCCTCACTCTGCACAATTTGGTCACAACCAGTATCTTAAGAGAGAGATATCGAGTCACTCATTTTACCCACTGAGTACATACAAAAGACTTTGAGATTGTTCAGGAAGCAATTAGATGCTATACAGAGGGAAATGATGTTTTCAAATGAATAACCTTTGATGCAGTCAATAGCCCTGTGCTCATCCTTTGCAGATCCCTCTTCCTCATCATTGCAACAAAAAAAAAATGGATGAATAATTTTTATTCCACTGAAAGGGCAATAACCAACTGTATTCTAAGAAGTCTGTTTGCTTACAGATTTCATCTTAAGGGAGGGGGGAAACTACTTCCTAAAGGCAGCTTTCGATCTGAACTTTTCTTCCTGCTGTGTTTCTAAAAGGATTATTGTAAATGTTAATTTGTACGATATTGAAGATACTTTCTTCAAAACACGTGGGCATGAGGGAGTGGGGAAAGGGTTTTTAACTAGAAAGGCTAAATCCCACACCTCTTCCTAATTTACCAGATTCCTAACTAGGTTCATTCTGTAACTACTGATCTCATGTAAATTCTGCCTATACCCTCCTTGCTTCACAATCCCCCAGTCAGAGCTGGTCAATCCAGACACTTAATCAATATGCATAAACACACGGCTAAGGTGATGAGAGAGAATTTCACTGGATGGAAAGGAAGAATGCGCACACATAAAAAATCAAAGGGGAAAAAAGGATCAAATATTCATTTATTGATTGGACCCAGACCACATCTGAATGTCTGCAAAGCCCTGCACTCAAATATGCTGGAGCCTTGCGAGTGTGCTCTGGACACAGATTTTATACCTGTATCACATATACACACACACACACACACACACACACACACACAGAGGACCCAATAACTAGAACAGTGGTTCTAGGAAAGCAATTCTGAAAAACAAATATGCAAGCAAGAGCTACACTCTGCATAAATGGGCTTATTTTTATTTGAACAAATTTATTCTTTACCTAGACATTTACCCTGTCTTCCCGAAAGGGTTCAGGGTGGTTTACAACCTCCAGTTTTTGTTTAATGTAAAGGCTTATACATATGCATTATGGATAACACCTACACACAACACACAACAGCCTCTCTTATTCACTCCACAGAGCTATATTTATCATCTGGGTGCAAGGAGGGTTGCTGTTGGGTGGCAGAGCTTCGGAGCCTTTCCTAAACTACACCATAATCAGCAAGAATAATTCATGAATGAATAACCCATAATATGGTGCTACGTGCTTTTTGAAGCGCTGTGCAAAGGCTCCTTGAATTCTTACAGCACTCCTGGTCCACAGATTCTCTCATTACCAGATGGGGGCAGGAAAAGTGGGGGGGGCGGGGGCTATTCTGCTTAACGAACTAGGCTACACAACAAGACCCATCAGCAGCCGCCACCCTTAATACCAATGAGGGCAGTGTGGGGTTGGAATCACTGGACTGCTGGCTGGCCAGATTAGCTCCTGCTTGCCCATTAAGGAAGTTGACAAGCAAGGAGAAAGCGGTTTCCTTTTGGAAGGAGGAACTCTAGCAGCCTGGATGGAGGAAAGCCTCGCGGCAAGGAGAACCAAGGTGTGGGTACCTACATCCTGCCTCACAGCAGCCAGGCAGCCCCGCGGGGACTCCTCCAGCTCGGCTGGGGCATCTCTCGCTAAGCTCACGGGGCTTCTTCCCAAGCCAAAGGGACGACTCGCTCCCCAGGCAAAGTTCTTCAACTCCGGGCGCCAGGAGGGACGGATTTAGGGAGAAGAGGATCGGGGGAGGCTTGGGGCAATGACGCCAAAACTAGGCTAGGGGAGAAAATGGTGTGTCCCCTTCCCTTTAGACTTGCTGTGGGTTGCAAGATTGTGCCCGGGGGGGGGGTCCTCTAACTGCCCGATCTCAGCGGTCCACCGTCCCCGACATCCCAATAAAAGGAAAATAGTAATAATAATAAAAATCTTTGCGATCAAACTTTTCCCCCTTGCAAATCAGGAGAGCGAGAGAGCGAGCAAGGGGGAATGGCTGGTGGAAATGACACGACCATCTCCACCGGGTTCATTGCGCCGACGAGGATGACTGGAGAGTTGAGTCACTTTTCGCACTGCGAAGCTGCTGCCCTCCCCTCGCCAGCCTCCGAAGCCAGAAAAGACAGTGTCTATCCAAAGCCAGCTTCTCTCTCTCTCTGTCCACACACACACACTCCCCGCACACCCCCAAGGAAAAAAGGAAGGAAAAGATGGAATACAGCAGGCTTGCCGAGCCGCTCGCCAGGCGCCGGCCCCCCTCCCTCCGAGCAAGGCGGAGGCAGGCAGGAGCTCCTGGAGAATAACCCACAAGCGCAAGGTAAATGCGGAAAGAGCTGGCAAGCGGCAGTCGGAGCGCCACGCTGCACCCGCGCAGCCACACACGCAGGCTGCCGTCCTCGCTCAGCTCTGCTGCAGTTTTCTCCCCCCGCCGCCTCCAAGCGAGCTCCGTCCTTGCCTACTTTCCCCCCTTCGCCCAGGCATGGTGTGCCGAGGGGTGTGTTTGCGGAAGGAGAAAGGCAAAGGGAGAGACCTCCGCATGCACGGAACCAGCGCGGCGGCGGCACGTTTTTAGTGCCTCCAAAGCTCTCCAAGGAAGCGCCGCTGCTGCTGCTCCTCGTGCTCGGCCGCCGCCGCCGCCGCCCTCCACCCCCGCTCGGCTTTCCCTCCCCGCCGCGCATCTCTTGCTAGCGTCGCTGTTACAACCACATGCGGATCCATTCCAGCCCTTTCCATTCCGTTTCCACCACCCGCCACTACGGCCGCCGCTAACCACGCGCGCGCACACGCCCTTCTCTCGCGCGTCGCAAAGGCTGCCGAGGTGCCGCGTTCGCTACGCACACTTTTTAATTGCCAGCGCTCCTCCGCGTCTCATTGTCAACTCTTCCCGCTCCGAGCCTGCCTCGCCGGCCACATTTCTCTGCTTCCTTTTCACCGAAGGACCCATGCAGCCTCTCTCGCTCTTCCTGATGCCGAGATCCCCTCGGGAAAAAGCCTTCCGACCACACCATTCCGGGCTAGCGTTTTTGGCCAAGCGATGAGCCGGTCCCCTTTCTCACCCCACCCCCATGCCACATTGGTGTGTGTGCGCGCGCTCGTGCGTGTGTGTGTGTGTGCTCGTCTCACGCGCTTTCCCTACTTTACGATCTCCCCGGCACACACAGCGCACATACCAAAGACACCACCACCCCAAATAATAGCAGCGCCGCGGCGTCGGCGCCGCCGATCCCACCCAGCAAAAGAATCCAGCAAACTCCTCTCTCCTCCCGCATGCAAAAGAAAGGAATAAATCAACTAAAGGGAAAGCGGGTCTCTCGCCGCGTCCGGAACCGCAAATCTCTGCCCCCACCACCTCGCCCCCAGTAAAACAGAAAAGGCTTACTCCGAACTAAGAAAGGCTGAACATCTCCCCGTGTGTGTGTGTGTTTTGTGAGTGTGTCTCTCTTGAATGAGGCTCAACTATCTCGGAGCCAAGCCAGGGAAGCGGAGAAAGGCGTTTCGCTACGCTCTCTCAACCCTCTCCATGCAAACCACCTCTTTCGCGTCTTCCTCTCTGCAACGATCGCTTGCTTTTTTCAAACAAAACATACATACCACAAAAAAAAAAAAAAAGGCCACCCCACAAACGTATCCACGGAAAGCCTCAAAGAGGAAAGTTAGACGAGGTGACTTACAGCTTGAATCGGAGCTTGCTTCGGAGGCGCCTGCCATGATTACATTCCACACCGAACAACCCCCGCGCTGCAACTCCGGGCTCCGCGCTCCACTTGCTTTTCTGCCGCCGCCGCTGCCCAGCATGAATGGAAAGGAATGCAGCGCAGGGTTCCAATGGAACTCCAGCCTCGATCTGACTTCCCAGGGAGGCAGACGGAGAGACACATTCAAAAGGGGCTGCAGTCGCTGCTCGGCTCGCCCGGATTCGGCCTCTAGAGGGCGCCCACACCTGTGCAGACCGGCGCGCTAGAGGAGAGGAGGAGGAGAGAAGAGAATGAAGAGCAGGCGAGGGGAGGCCCGCAAGCCGAAGGAGGCTGGCGCGCTCTTAAAGGGGCAATGCCGCCCGAGGAGCCTTAAAAGCGGTGATGCTCGCAATGGCTTGTCGGAAGAACCGAGGGTGCCGCAGAAGGCGGGGCGGGGAGAAATCGTCTCGGGAGCAAGAATGGGTCGGCAGCAACACTCTGGACGTGGAAAAACGTGTCTTGCTTTGCTTTACAAGGGGATGGTTGTCCGGTTTTGCAAAGGGATGCAAAAGCTGCTTTGGCTAGGATGTAGAGCTGAATTAAAAGGTTCGCAGCAAATGCGTTGCAGGCTGAACCGCGATCGTGTCATCGCCGGTGAAAATCCCCTTGCCACGGAGAACTGTGAGGCATGGGGCACAATCCCCGAACGTTTCTTCAGAAGTAAATCACGCTGTGTTCGATGGGAAATAGGAAGCTACCTTTTACTGCTCCGCCCACCTCAGTACTGTCTGCACTAACCGGCAGAGGCTCTCCAGGGTTTGGGCAGAGGGGACATTCCTAGCCCTAGCTAGAGACGCCATGAATTGAAGCTGGGACCTTGCTCTATGCCTCAGAATGGTGCGGGGGGAGCAAGGTCAAGCCCAAATAGCCTAAATCAGCAGGGCTGGCTGGAGATGATGGGAATTATGGTCCACAAATATTGGGAAGGCACAAGTTTGAGCAAGGCTGGCTGAAACTTTTGGCAACAGTGCAACCATTAGTGAAAACAGTGGTGAGCTGAGGTCCTTTTAGACTCTGGACTTAATAGTCATATGGGAGGTGATGTAGGGGGGGAATGCACCCAGGCCTGCTGCATTTGTGGGAGGGGGCTGCTTATTCTGCCCCCAAGCAGAGATGTAGCTGGGGGGGGGGGCTAGCCAGTTTTTTTGCCCCGGGTGAAGCCTCCAGAGGGGTGCACACAAATGCATGGAGGGTTTCTGCCAAACTGGGTCTTTGAACCGGATGAAATAAAGCCTAGTTTCACCCCTGCCCAAAGCCCTGCTCTGATAGCAGCACCCCTGATCAAAATTTCCCCAACACAACACAGAGAACCTTACTATCTTTTCTTTTTCACATCATTACTGTAGATCCTTTTCTCTGATCAGAGCAACACTGCAACATCGGATTCACCTGAAGGTTCCCAGTTTTATATATCACTTGCTTACAGTGCAGACCATCTCCCATTGATTTTTTATTGAGCTGGGCTAGGCTGAGTTCCAAAGTACATTTCCGGGGAAGCAAGTTCTGTCGAAATGGGATTTTCTTCCCATTTAGAAACAGAGAGTAAAGAAGGAAGGGCCCAGGAGGAGCAATTAATCTTTCAAGTTTTGAAATTTCAAAAGGACTACGGGTGGTTCTTGAACATTCACATTTGTTAACCAGTGTAGGCCTCCCCCCTCCCCCTGTGCATGCTTTTCAGCACCAATAACAAGAAATAAGAGGAAACTTTTCACTGGATCTGTAGCTAGAAAAATGATGTCAAAAGTGTGTGTCATCACAGTTTATACATTGGTATCTATGTTTGGAGGGGAGTCCCACACATAGCAAATAAAATAAAATTATACCCCCCCCAAAAAAAAACCATAACAGTGGCAAAACAAACATGTAAAGGTAAAGGTAAAGGTACCCCTGCCCGTACGGGCCAGTCTTGACAGACTCTAGGGTTGTGCGCTCATCTCACTCTATAGGCCGGGAGCCAGCGCTGTCCGCAGACACTTCCGGGTCACGTGGCCAGCGTGTCAAGCTGCATCTGGCAAGCCAGCGCAACACACGGAACGCCGTTTACCTTCCCGCTGGTAAGCGCTCCCTATTTATCTACTTGCACCCGGGGGTGCTTTTGAACTGCTAGGTTGGCAGGCGCTGGGACCGAATGACGGGAGCGCACCCCGCCGCGGGGATTCGAACCGCCGACCATGCGATTGGCAAGTCCTAAGCGCTGAGGTTTTACCCACAGCGCCACCCGCGTCCCTAAACAAACATGTAAATCCAACCTAAAGAAATTTCATCTATACAAAAGCATACTGTTTTACATTTGTGAAACAAATTTCACTGTGGCCAGCTTTTAACCCATTATGAAAGCAGACTACTAGACCACATAAGCACCTAGAAGCTAAGAGTTAGTGAATGCACTATACCTGCACTGGAATTCTGCCTCTCTGTGGCAAGCGATTCCCACCCGCTTGTAACATTTAGGGTGCTTCCTGATGGACATTTATTCTGGGATCAGTGCTCTTCACGCATGCATTTTTTATTTATTTTTGCAGTGTCCACACAACATCATTGTCATTAAAATGCCAGCCCACATTCCCCTCCCCATTTAAACTGGATTTATACTTTCCAAAGGAATTAAAAAAAATAAATCAGTTGCCACTTGTGACATCTTTGTGACCCATTTGCAAACAAAGCCTCTATCTGAAAATGCTCTTGGAAGTACTTTCGTCATGAGACATAGTCCTCATGCTGTAAACCTCCACATCCTAGCCAAACATTCCTTCGTGGTCACTTGAATGTATATGTGTAGACTCACTGTGAAGGTTGTGATGACATGTCTAATCAGTCATTCCAAGAATTACACCTAGAAGAGAAATTGCTCACTACAAAGGCACCATCTTTGGTAGTTAATATATGCATCTTAACTTTTGGTAAATTACCCTTAGCTGTACGTTATCTAACAATTCAAGCATCTGATGAAGTGGACTGTAGTCCAGGAAAATTTATGCCAGAATAAATTTGTTAGTCTTTAAGACTCTGTTGATTTTGCTGCAACAGAGTAGTGTGGCTACCCCACTGGAAATATGGTAAGATTAACATGCATTTTGCCCCTAAGGCCTGCTTTTCATGTTAGTATTGTATCATAAAAAGTGGCTGAGAGATAAAATTATCTCTATTCACTCTCCCCACTACATTCTTTGTTTTAGAAACACCTTGCATCATTCCTGTTTTCATTTATTTTTGTGTGTGTCATATGTTGGGAGAAGGCGATGACAAAAAAAATGAGCAGGGAAGATGACAGCATGCTCTACCTCAGAGTCTCTTAAGTGTCATTAGGAAACGAACAATCAAGGATTCCCCCAAATCAAGTTGTTTAACTTGTAACTTGATGCCGGCAAATGCTGTTGCCAATAAAACCACCAGTTACTTATGATGGTTTAGATTACATCCCAGATTCTTCACTGAGCAAAATCAGGGCTCATCAATTAGTGAGGCAGGATATTTTCCCCCAGAACCCAGGTTTTCAGTGGATGCACTCATTGCAGCTGCTCTGCCCACTCACTCTGACAGTCCAGGTAGAGAGGTGTAAACATATTTCAGCTGCCAGGGCAACCACAAAGCAGCTTCTTAAGCCCTCACCTGAACCACTATAGCCTCACCACACCTCCACTGCCACTCGACAGGTTTCTACCCCCATCTTCCCGATTTATTTGCCAGTCCCTGTATTAGCCCTGACAAAAGCGGATGGTAGCTCAGCAGGAAGAACAGTTGCACTCCAAGCTGTAGTAGTTTCCTCTTAGTGTATCAAAAGGGAAAGCAGGGGGTATAATAAGAGTCCAGCTAGCCTTTCTACTTATGCTCACAGTCTTCTGATAGAAAGGGTGATATGAGGATCAGCACAGCAGAGGAAAAGGAAATATTATCTCACTAAACTGAAACCCATTCAGAATTTTATATGATAGCTTGTATGGATATAGCTTGGTGATAGAGCGCATGCTTTGCATGCAAAGGATCCCAGGTCCAGTCCCTAGCATCTCCAAGAGATACTTGTCTGATACACTTGGGAGTCACTGCCGATCAGTGTAGGCATTACTGAGCTATATGAACCAATGCTAAGCCATTTTCCTATATAGATTTTGATATGCCAATTAGCTGGCATTAAGGTTGCCACTTGACAAGAAAAGAAGATCCAAAAGGCTTGGGTGGGGGGGACACTGATGAGACTAGTTCAAAACCACCCTAGTGTGTGATGTAGTGGTTACAGTCTCAAGCTAGGATTGGGGAGTCATGGGTTCAAATTAGGGTATGCATCAGATTCAGATGAATCCAAATCCTAAAGTGAAGCAAGACACTATGGACAGATTTGAAGCTTGTCCAAGCTGCACTGGGTCTGTCCAAAACACCTTGAACCTAACTTGGGTCCTCTGAAGTGCTTCATAATGCTTTGGAGATGTGATCTCTTAAGAAGCACTGTAGGTAGTGTGTCTGCAAAAAAAAATTTGTCCCCACATTTGCTATATAAATGAAATGTCAAACAAGGGAGAAGAAAACTCTTTTGTGACTGACAGATTTCACTTCCAATTAGAGGGGATAATTTTGTCAGGGTTCTCCAATCACAATGCTTTCGGGTAGGGATGTCGGATTGATGTGTCACCTTAGATATTCATAGAATCAGAGCTGGAAGGAACCACAAGGGTCATCTTGTCCAACCCCCTGCAATGCAGGAATCTTTTGCTCAAGATGGGGCTCAAACTCATGACCCCGAGATTAAGAGTCTCATGCTCTGCCAACTGAACTATGTATGTAGCCTTGTTCTCTGGCATTCTGTGCTCTCTGCTTGTTCGGCTGGTGATGCTTGCTTGGAAAATGCTGGACATGCATGTCCTTTTTGTCTGTGTCACATACCCACACATCCAACACTGACTCAAAAAAATATTATTGAAGGTGCTATGCACAGAAGCTCCTGCACCTATTTGGAATTTTTGCAGAAGTTATCAATTCAGAAGGGCCTAATATGCCTGCAAATTTTATCCAGTTGTGCCAAAAGAGAGGGAGGTAATGTGAGATATAAACATATCCAGTTCTACTACCACTCAGGTGTAGATTCATTGACAGCAATGGACATGACTGACTCAGTGGAACTGCTAGGACTAGGACTAATGATGGCTACAACCCAAAATAAATCAGATGGCAAACCACTAGTTTGATTAGAAAGTGTGTTCTAGAAGGTTGGCCAGAAGTTAAGTTCAGTCCCATCACAGATCCAAGCATTACGGTTGCCCTATTTTGTAAGTTCAAACAGCTGCCATTTTGTACTCCAGAGGGGGAACAGTGAGCGAGAAGTGCCTTCGCCTGCCCTCGCTGCGCCTGCTCTGCAGACGGACACGAGGCTTTTATGCCTCAGAGCTGTCAGTTCAGCATCTTTTAGCGGCACTAAATTCACTTAACTCAGAGATAAAATTATAAGGAGGAAAAATCATAAAAGCCATAAAAAAAGATTAATTGACAGTTTCAGTTGATTATTTGTCTTTCAGAAGCACGCTCTATGCCAGCTACTTTTATCATCTCCATTCTTTTTCCTCTCTGCTCCTTTCTCACACTCCTCTCTTATCAGTTAAGGAGTAAGGTTACCTCTGCTGGTAGGAGTTCCAAGTCCTTCTCCAGTTGGCCTAGTCTAGCTCTCCTTCTTGGCCTTTTCACTTCTTTTTCAGCTGATGGGGAACATTATTTGTCTCTACCTCTGTGTAGCAGCCCACACTCTGGTATTGCTAAATCTATCGCCTCTTAGACTGGGGCCTCTCCAATGCAGCCAATCTCTCTCTCTCTCTCTATATATATATATATATATATGTGTGTGTGTGTGTGTGTGTGTGTGTGTTTCAGCAACAAACACTGTTTTCAAAAGGTTAAAGGAACAGCAAGGAAAAGTTAAGAATGCCAAAGGGGATAACTACAGATTATATACAAATGCCTGTAACAATATCCTGACCTTTTTCCCCAAAAAGAAAAACAACTTTGGGGAGGGCAGGGACTTTGGAGTTAAGAAGTAGTAATAGGGGGTGGGGGAAGTGATGCCTTAAGCTTAACCCTTCCTTTGCCTGGTCCTTCTCCACTCCTAATCACTGCTTTTCCCACTGTGGATCCCAAAAGCATAACTTCCACTGAAATCAGTGCTATTTAAGACTGCAACTCTAAACAAGCTTACGGGGGGAAAAAAGCTTTACTAAACAGAGTGGGGCTTACTTCTGAGTAAGCATGCACAGGACAGCATTGTAAGCACATACTGGATGTTAATCAGCGAACCAATGCAACTGAACAATGTAAGGTAAGGTAAGCACCCTGATCATAGTCATCAGTTTGGGTATAGCAATGCTAATAGCTATGATCAAGCAACAGGATGGTAGCTGTTGAAAATAGAAGTGTGCATAAATGCTAACCAGCTTTCCTGAAATGCTGTTCAATCTGAGAAATGCAGGGAACTGTTAGATGGAAATTCTTTATTAACTCTCACTGTCTGTGTTCTAAGCACCTGATTCCACAACTGAATGCCAAAAGGGCTTGGCTGTGGACACACTCCAAACAGGTGGTATTCCAATAATGTTGCTAATCTGTTCATGCATGTGAGACTAGTTCAGAAGTTCTCAGGCCCTCCTCCATTGTCCCACTTTAACCCCATATAGGGACAGAAAAAAGACACAGCCTTGACCTTGAGAATGCTTGAAATGTTTTCCTTTATCCAAAGCCAAATTATTACAACATCTGAGATTAGGTTGGGCAGCCAAGCAGGCACTAAGTTTCATTTCATATATTTATGAAATCTATTGCTCTGGATTCCACTCAAGGCTCCTGCTGTGAGTATGAATGAGAGATCACAGCTCACATGTGCATGATAGCAGGGATCACACTATTAGGGGTCAGTAGTGGGCCCTCAATGGTTCTGGTTCCCGGTAAATGTCTGCCCCATATCCACTGCTGGTCATGGTCATATGTATTCTTATCCAAGGAGCGGAGCTAGGTAGATTGATGTAAAAGAACCGAATGATGTGTTCTGACATTCCTATTTAAAACACCCAAGGAAACCAAATAAGTGGATAGTGGAAACACTACAAAAAGAATAAAATGGCACTTTCCCCAGTGATCATAATCCACCATCTATCAACCTAAAAAGGAGAAGAAAGTACCGTATTTTTCCGTGTATAAGACGAGGTTTTTTGATCCAAAAATGAGGTTCAAAATTTAGGCTCGTCTTATACATGGGTAGCACTGGGGGGGGGGGGGAGACACAAATGATTTTTTTGGCGCGAGCCCGAGAATGTAAGCACCGATTAGCTGCTTGATTGTTGGGGGGGGGAGATGCCGAAAATTGCTCACCCGTCAGAACGCAGCTTACAACTGCCGCTTACAATCTTGGGCTCGCACTTCGTTCCGACGGGTGAGCGATTTTCGGCATCTCCCCCCCCCCCCCCAATAATCAAGCGGCCAATCACCGCTTTAAAACTCAGGCTTGCGCGTCATTCCGGTGGGTGAGCGATTTTCAGCATTGGCCTCTTGACTGTTGTGGAGGGGAATCCCGAAAATCGCTCAGCTGCCGGAATGCAGCACACAACCACTCACGTCGCAGCTGTCTGATCGCCGCCATGAGCCCTCCTGCCAACACAGCTGCTCTTGTTGCAGCAAGCAAGAGCGTGATTGCCACCAATTCAAGGGGGTGCTCTTTAGAGAGGGCAGTAGTGTCCCCCTCCACTTACTGTTCCATACATGTACAGTGGTACCTTGGTTCTTGAAATTACTCTGTTCTGGAAGTCCGTTCGACTCCCGAAACCATTCAAAAATCAAGGCGCAGCATCCAATTGGCTGCAGGAGCTTCCAGCATTCAAGCGGAAGCCGCAGAAGCTGCAGAAGCCACGTTGGATGTTCGGCTTCTGAAAAACATTTGCAAACCGGAACGCTTATTTCCGGGTTTGTGGCATTCGGGAGCTGATTTGTTCAACAACTAAGCCGTTCGGGAACCAAGGTACCACTGTATTCTTCAGGTGCTCCAGTGTCTCTAGCCAGCTCACTAGTTCTATACCTGAGTTTCTTTTCCTGTGTGTGCTTTCTCGCTTGGTATGTTAATTGATGGTGATCAAGGTCACTACCATATGAACGATTCAATGGGTCTCTGTAGTAAATATGAATGCCAAAGGCAAAACATCCCCTTGCTTTAAAATAAAATATGACTCTTTGATCTGCGCTAGGAACACGGCTGTCAATATTTCTTCATATCTTGCTGTAACCAAAGCAAATGCTCTTAGACTGCACTGGTTGCATACACACTTCCATTTACTCTGCATCAATGGCACTCCCACCACTGACTTGGGAAGCAGTGTGCATACGACATTAGCCAAAGTCTGTATCCATCTTGTTGTTTTTAGGAAATACAGCATTTTGATATGTCTGCCCCAAACCAGTTTCTATCCAAACTAAGAAAAAGAGCTAGTTTTGAGCTAGTCACGTGTACAGAGCCACTGCCTTTTTTGTGATACCAGGAGCATATACTCAAGATTATATGCGGTAGGGTTCTACATCTTGTTGAGATGATACATTTCCCTCTTGCCCCCACTCCCCCCATAAGTGCCCATGCTAAAGAAAGTGTCTGAGATGCACCAATTCTATAAACGAGTAGTGTGTGTGATTCTACACATGTCTACACATGCCCTACTGAGTTCAGTGGACCCATTCCCAGAGAACATGTATCAGATTGCAATAGGGTTCAAAACCAGGGAGGAGACAATCTGTGCCCCTCCAGATGTTGTTCAGACTCCAGCTCCCATTGGCCCCAACCAACATGGGCCAATGGCCAGGTGAGGGAGGGATGATGAGAGTTGTACTCTGTCAACATCTGGAGCAGTGTTTCCCGAACTTGGGTCTCCAGCTGATTTTGGACTACAACTCCCATCATCCATAGATAGCAGGACCAGTGGCCAGGGATGATGGGAATTGTAGTCCAAAAACAGCTGGAGACCCAAGTTCGGGAAACACTGATCTGGAGGCTCAAACGTTCCTCACTCCCTGCTTTAAAGGAGGAAATGGTTGTGGTCTGCTTACTAACAAGCCAAATTCAGAAACCAGGACAGAACAGGCTATTTTGGAGAAAATGAACACAGTTAGAAAAAGAAGCTTTACCAACTGTGCACAATGTGGGATCGAGTACAAGTTCAGGAAGTGGTGGCACAAATATACATGTGTGTGCGTGCATGCATGTATGCACGCACATGCACACACGGCCTTTATTTCCAGTTGTGAAATGTAGAAGGCTAGGTGAGCACTTTGCCCGCCCCAAACTGAAATCTTTCTCCAACAGCAGCCTAAAATGGGACCTCTGCTCCCAATTAAGACAAATATGGAGGCACCATGGGTGAGGCAAGAGGTGGAGGCCCCACTACTGGAGCTCAACCAGGCCTTGCTGGAAACCCGGTCTAAATGTCGGTTGACTCAGCAGGCCTCCCCCGCCCCCCCCTCCCTTCGGTACATCCGCCCGAAGAGGCAGAATTTAATACCTGCCTGATTGTAGCAGCTTTGAAGAGCCTGGATTCGGCGTGTCCCCTTTCAGTTAAGCGCGCCCGCACCCCTTTCTTTTTTGGTCGCATTGCTTATTTGTGTATAGATTACGGCGCCTCGGCTTAAAAGCTTTCAAGGCAGAGGAGAAAAGAACGAATGAACCAATTCTGACTAAAGGAAGGCGGGCGGCATTGGGTTACCCCCTCCATCGCTCACTCCTTTTTTATTTTCCTCCGCGCCTCCCCACCGTGCCCGCAACTTCATTTCCGGAGGCTAAATTTAGTGAATTCTTTTCACATTAAAAACTTGTCAGGTATTCACATCCAAAGAGGCTTCTGCTTTGCTCTCCCAGGGGAATTACTGAGACAGAGAAAGCTCTTAAACATGTAAGGGAGAAGGAAGGGAAATATTCCAGCAATCCCCCCCCCCCCGCAAACTCTCCTCCTTTCTGTGTTGGTTAGAGAGAAACCGGGCGCTTTGGCCTCATGTTCTCTGGTTACTCTGTGCTGTCCTGTAGACATAATTTAACAAGTGCTTCCCACGCTGGGCATGACCTCTGAGTGGGCAACCCCTTTCCCTGCTTCCATTCTGCACACACACAACACACACACACAATCCATCACTCCAGGCATCGGTAACTGACTGTCTCTGTGTATGTGTGTGTGTTGTTTGTGAGCACTCCAGCTAGCCAAAGCTTTTAGCTGGGTGAGTCGAGGGGAACACAGGGAGGTTGAAGTGATGGATGTGCTTAAACATGCTCAAACAAAAAGCACAGTGATTCTCATAAAGCTGATAGTTCCTCCCCCAGGGGACAAACAATCTGCGCAGCCAGACATTTGACTCTGGAAAGGCAGTCAAAACTAGGTAGGAGGGAGCTGCAAACTATACCCTCAGTGGAAGGTGGGGAATGTTGCTTCTGGGGCGGAGGGCGGAAAGAGATTTGGGGGAGGAGGTTTATTCTATGATGGCAGTGTGTTCCAGCAGTCAATTCCAGCTCCAAATTCTCTAGCAGACATGCAAAAGGGCCAGTATGCATATTTAACTCACCCTAGAAACCTGCTTTGCTGATGCCAGGAGCAGAGAGGATGGGGCATTGCAATCACAGAATTGCAGAATTGGAAGGGAACCTGAGGGTCATCTAGTCCAACCCCCTGCAATGCAAGAATCACAGCTAAAGCATTCATGACAGATGGCCATCCAACCTCAGCTCAAAAACCTCTAGTGAAGGAGAGTCCACCACATTCCAAGGGAGCCCATTCCACTGTTGAACAGCTCTTACCATCAGAAGGTTCTTCCTGATGTTTAGTCGGAATCTCCCTTCTTGTAACATGTAGGCTGCCCACTTACTCAGGAGTAAGCTCCATAGAACACACTTGTGACTGCAGGAAAGGTCCAAGAAATAAAGCGCTGTTCGTTCCAGCAGAGTGTCACATGATCATACCAAGTGAACCCTTAAATTGAGCTGTGTCTTCCTCTTGCCTTTTCCCGTATATATGGTGACATTCTGTTTTCCCCCTGTCACAGACTGTTAGGGATGCGGCAGATTAAACTGTAGAAACTGACCTTTGTTTCACACAGACCCCTGCCTTCTTAAGGACAAAAGTGCATGATGCTCAAAAGTGCACAAAGGCCGACCTTTGTTTCACCTTATCTGATCATCTTAAAGCAGAACATGCCACTGCGTCAATTTTGCAGGAAAGGTCCAAATAATATGCAACTTTGTCTTATGATAAGGGTCGTCAGGTGGAATTAAAAGAAGGGAGGCTTCTTTTCTCCTCCTTTGCTGCATCTCCATGCTGCATGTTCTTCAAGAAGAATTTAACATAATTTGCAAATTAGGCCACATGAATTTTGGGTGCTGGATTATGGCAATCCTGCCACTAGCTAGTTGTGCCCAGGGGGGAACGGAATGGGCAGTGATGAGACTTGCAAAGGGGAGAGGGCATCTTGTTAAAGGCCTGCTACCCCAATTTTAAAAAAATCTGTAGCTGACACATATATTTTGTTTTTATTTAGAATAAATATTTTATCATATCTGTTAATATTTGACTGCTTCTTTAAGAAACAAGCTGCAAAGGAACAAGGAGAGGAGATGAAAAACAGGCTCTAAACAAACTTTCAGGCCTTTGTAGAGCTGCATATAGAACCATCTTCCTGACATGTAAATGCTGAATATCTGGTCTGGAAGAGGTGTTCAGTTGCACATAGCCATAAAACTTGCATAACTTGTAGTTTATAATAAATAAATGCAGTAGAATAAATGCTAAACTTTAAATAGAAAGATAATATACCTGATTATTATAGGGAGACCTGTGTGCCTGTTCTTCAGCTGCTCACAGCTGGTAGGCTCCTTCAGGAGAAAGAAAGGCAGGATATAAATTCAATAGCAATAGCAACAGCTTCATAAAAATGTAAAAGAAGCCGTATAGGATCAGGTCAAAGGCTCATCTGTTCCAGCTTCTTGTTCTCACAGTGGCAAACCAGATGCCTATGGAGCTTGCAAGTAGAATCTAGGTGCAATAGCTCCCTCCTCACTTGTGATTCCCAATAACTGGAATACCTTTTGCAAATGCCCTTTGACCTCAAGGCTACTCTCCTAGTGTGGTGTAGTGGTTAAGAGCGGTAGACTCATAATCTGCGGAACCGGGTTCACTTCCCCGCTCCTCCACATGCAGCTGCTGGGTGACCTTGGGCCTCTTGGACTTCTTTGAAGTCTCTCAGCCCCACTCACCTCACAGAGTGTTTGTTGTGGGGGAGGAAGGGAAAGGAGAATGTTAACCGCTTTGAGACTCCTTCGGGTAGTGATAAAGCGGATATCAAATCCAAACTCTTCTTCTTCTTCCTTTCTTAGGGTTCTTTCTTTATCTATAAACATTGGACAGCACTTCAAACAGAGGAATTCTTCAAATAGGTCACATGGCAATGCTCATCTGGAGCAAAAAACAACCTTGGAAAATAACCCAGAAATTCCAGATCTGTTCTGGCTTCAAAGATCTGATCCTCTCTATCCAACCCCCTGCCTTCTGCCACACCTAGCCAAGCAATATTTATTTTCAAAAAGCAGGCAACCGAAACGGAGGAAAATTCCACAAGGGTTGAATGTGTGGGAAACAAATATTCCCTTTGAGAATCTTGCAGCTTCCTAGCAGCCTGGCCTGTGGTTAGGTCTAGATTAAGCACTGCCCTCAGTACTCAGCAGAGAAAGACTCCAGAAATACCCTGCTTAATTATCTAGAGTTTCCCAGAGTGAAAAATGAGTCACTTCCATTGTTGTGCCCCTTGTCTTTAAAATTCTCTGCAACTTGCAACCTAACGTTCCCCTCCACTTGAAAGTAAGGCAGTTGTTGTTGTTTAGTCATGTCCGACTCTTCGTGACCCCATGGACCAGAGCACGCCAGGCACCTCTGTCCTCCACTACCTCCCGCAGTTTGGTCAAACTCATGCTGGTAACCTCGAAAACACTATCCAACCATCTCGTCCTCTGTCGCCCCCTTCTCCTTGTGCCCTCCATCTTTCCCAGCATCAGTGTCTTCTCCAGGGAGTCTTCTCTTCTCATGAGGTGGCCAAAGTACTGGAGCCTCAGCTTCAGGATCTGTCCTTCCAGTGAGCACTCAGGGCTGATTTCCTTAAGAATGGATGCGTTTGATCTTCTTGCAGTCCATGGGACTCTCAAGAGTCTTCTCCAGCACCATAATTCAAAAGCATCAATTCTTTGGCGATCAGCCTTCTTTATGGTCCAGCTCTCACTTCCATACATCACTACTGGGAAAACCATGGCTTTAACTATACGGACCTTTGTTGGCAAGGTGACGTCTCTACTTCTCAAGATGCTGTCTAGGCCTGTCATTGCCCTTCTCCCAAGAAGCAGGCGTCTTTTAATTTCATGGCTGCTGTCACCATCTGCAGTGATCATGGAGCCCAAGAAAGTAAAATCTCTCACTGCCTCCATTTCTTCCCCTTCCATTTGCCAGGAGGTGATGGGACCAGTGGCCATGATCTTCGTTTTTTTGATGTTGAGCTTCAGACCATATTTTGCGCTCTCCTCTTTCACCCTCATTAAAAGGTTCTTTAATTCCTCCTCACTTTCTGCCATCAAGGTTGTGTCATCTGCATATCTGAGGTTGTTGATATTTCTTCCGGCAATCTTAATTCCAGCTTGGGATTCATCCAGCCCAGCCTTTCGCATGATGTATTCTGCATATAAATTAAATAAGTAAGGCAGTAGCATTGCCCTAAATGTAATTTTTCACCCAATTGTCACTGGTAACAGTGGACTACATCCCATAGTACTCCACTTCCATTACCCCTGCCCGCCCTCAATAAGAGTTTTTACCTACTTAAAAAGCTGGAGAAAGGTAGCAAAGGGATAGGGGTGAAAGTTTAACACAGTGGTACCTCGGGTTATGAACTTAATTTGTTCTGAGGTCCGTTCTTAACCTGAAACTGTTCTTAACCTGAGGTACCATTTTAGCTTAATGGGACCTCCCACTGCCGCAGCGCCGCCGCCGCACGATTTCTGTTCTCATCCTGAAGCAAAGTTCTTAATCCAAGGTACTATTTCTGGGTTAGCGGAGTATGTAACCTGAAGCGCCTGTAACCTGAAGCATCTGTAACCCGAGGTGCCACTGTACCTAACATGTACAGTACCTCATCAAGGAGTTTCAAACACAGAAGTTTGATTTTTGTTATACGATCTCCACCTTCTTTCTAATGCCCGAGGTTTCCTGATTTTGCTGCACTTCCCTAAATATCATCTGGATGTGATGACTACATTCTTGATAATTGCGCCAATCCCTTCTCCTTAACTATCAAGCTCTCTCCGCCACCGCACAGCCACCATTTTAAAGCTGTTTATGTACAAGTCCAGATACTTCACTAGCTATCCTTGGAAACCGCCTTTTATTTTTTTCACTCTATCAAATATGTATGTTTGGACTGGTAGCTCTCTTCTTTTTTACCTATTTAAAAACCTGAGGAAGAGTATATATGCATAGGAAATGCATGAAGAATCATACTGGGAAAACACAGGACAGACTGAAATTGAATGAAATGAACCGCAACCAGGAGTGCTTGTGTGGGCACACCCTTAGAGTAATGGCAGAATCCTGTTCAGAATACAGAATAGGATGTCCTGCTGTAGGAGATTTTAGCACTATGGACCCTATGGTGTGAGTTTATGACCACCTTCACATATGAATGCTAGCAGATGAGAAACTACCACGCAGGTCTGAAAAGAAGGGAGTCTCTTAAATATTTCAGCATAAAGTCCCCCTCTGTGTTCTTTAATAGGTCCTGCCTGCATTGTTCCTGCAACATACTTTATATCCTTGGCTTTAATGCTTGCTATGAGATGTGCATTTTAGGAACTGTAAGGAACTTTTAAGGCTTTTTTTAGTAAATAAAAATAAGCAATAACAACATACATCAGTATAACTCCTTCTGTATCTTTGTACATGCAGACCTGATAGCCTCTGTTGCCAGCCCACTTATGCTAAAGTTCCTCCAAGTCTGAGAGCAGCACGGTAACTCTTCCCATGCTGATGGAAATCCCCAAGCCCTTACGGTATAGGTAGAAAACCTTTCAATATGCCTCACTATAACTTGGATTGTAATCAGTGGCCTTTGATAGGGGCCCATATGGTTTCCAAATGTATTCCATTATGGTTTTTCGATCTGCCGATTTCCACAGTTTTCAAGCGAAAGCTTTTTCTTTCACCTTTAACCGACAAGGCATCTCCGATCAATACAATCAGTTATGCTCCAGGTCTTCCATATACCCCAGGACAGCTGGCATGGGGGTTGGGGGGGGGAGGGAAGAGGCGCTAGTGAAGGCAAGATCAGTTTCAGTGCTGCTGTTTGCATCTGACAGCAATACTGGAAGCAGAAAGGTCACTCTCCTTATCTGTATCAAAACCAACAATGATTGTGCACTGCCCTCTCCTTACAGGCTCAAAACAAGCTACCAATGACTGTGCAACTCAGGGGAATGTTGCTTTTCAGCAAAATTCGGGTGAAACTGTTCTCTGCATTTCCGGTTCCTCTTTAGAATTTTCTGGACCGCAGAGATGTTCCAGAATGAGGAAATCTCCCCATTTTAAAAGTTGACTTGGAAATATTTTTACTAGAAAGAAACTGACAGCTGGTATTCTCTGGAAAATGGGAGCAAAGATGTGCCCATACATTGCAATACTGGACAATCCACATCAGATTAGGGAGATGATGTAAACCAGGCTTTGGGAGCTTGCAAGACCGCAATGAACTCTGAGGTTTCAGAGGTGGATGCTGAGCTACACATTCTGGATACCAGCAAATCCCCCCTTCCATCTTCTCAAGAGCACAATGCTTTTGCAAGAATCATTAAGGTGTTTTTAACAGCTACTTAGCACTGAGCTATGAACACTTCAAATAACACAGTCATTTTTGTAGCCCTTTCAACTGCATTAAACTTAACAGTACCAAAGTTCATTGTATTGCTTTGTGCCATCCCACCCACCACCTCCCTCCCCTTTCAGCAAGAGCAGCTTATGCTTTTTTAAGCATAATGCTTTTGTAAGAACTAGGGTGAAGTATGCTTTGTTTAAAACTCTGGTCAATAAAGGGGGCAGTTAGTGAGCAGTTTCTCTCTCTCTCTCTCTCTCTCTCTCTCTCTCTCTCTCTCTCTCACACACACACACACACACAGACACACCTCATGTAATAACTCTATGTTTGTATGTATAACCAAGATCTCTCTCACTCTCTCCCTGCCTTTCTCACACATGCAAACGCCCACAGCCTTTATGCGGTCTAGGCCCCATGAATGTGTTTTGTTTTCAGACGGATAAATGAATAAAGTTAATAATGCATATAGACACTAAGGTATTGTATGATTGCAGGTGTAGCACTAGAGTGTGGGGAACCTCAGACCAGTGGCCAAATATGAACCTCCAAGTCTCTCAGTCTGGCCCTTGAGACTCCCTCTAGAGCACATTTATATTAAGGTTGCCAGAATTTTTTCAATGAATCCGGGGATACTTTTCAACGTAAATGGATTTTGTATGGGGACAGATCTGTACATCTGGGGACTGTACCCAGGAAACAGGGACATCTGGTAACCTTAATTTATATTCCCCAGGTCACATCCCTCACCAGTGCCACTTCCTAACACCCTAGAATGCTTTGCCTGGATGGAATGTGCCCTTGAACGCTGTCAGTACATTTTGTTTGCCTGGATGGAGGGCAGAGAGGGGAATGTGCTTGTGTAAACTCGCCTGTACAAAGGTAAAATTCATATTTGTTCCTCCAATTATTCTGCAGGACCCACCTTCCACTCACATGATGTGGCCCCTGAAAGATTGCCTGGAAACAAATGTGGCCCTCAGGCTGAAAAGGGTTTCCCACTAGAACATCCCATATCAAACACCTTTGTTATTTCCTATGGCACCTTTCAGCCCTAAAAGGACCCCCAGCTTCCAGATTAAAATACAAAAAGCAAAATAAAAATAGCAGCAACACAATCAATAAAACAAAAGCCAAGGACATGTGGCAATCTCAAGAAGTAGGGCATGACATTCGTTCTCCTAGTGTTTCAGCAAAGGATAACTGAGATGTGTGGTTCTGCAGACACAGTAGGAACAGAACTATAGTTTCCCAACCTATTATTGAGGCCAGGGACTTTGGGAAGCATTGGTGTGTAGGAAAACAAGCTTTGGACTAAGGGAGTTGGAGCCTCTTCAGCAGATCAACTCTGACCCACAAAACCGAAGAGTTGTGTTCCTATTAGACCTACCTAGGTTATGGTCCCTGGCCAGCAATCTACAGATCCACCTCAGGGTTTTTACACCTTGTTGGTGGAAGATTTGACTGTCTTGACCGAAACTGGGGATAACTAAAGCATTAAAGCAAGAGAGGCTAGTGTGCAAACATTTCCTTTCCTCTTTATTGCTTACCGGCAGAGTATTTGGGGATGTTGTCTTAGTTCAATGCAGTGCAGCAATGTGATGGACCAGAGAAGAGCAAAACAGCTGCCTCTGCAGCCAGCATGTTCACACTAAACCATGGTTTAGTGCAGGCATAGGCAAACTCGGCCCGCCAGCTGTTTTGGGACTACAACTCCCACTATCCCTCGCTAACAGGACCAGTGGTCAGGGATGATGTGAATTGTAGTCTCAAAACATCTGGAGAGCCAAGTTTGCCTATGCCTGGTTTAGTGTGATGTGCCACCAAGCCACTGCATGAATCAGGGGCATTGTTATATATGTAAAGAATTGGGACAAAGGTACATGACACAAATTTGCATACCATTTTCATATATGAATATGTTTGTATAGATGCAACTGGGCAAATCAAGTTGTCTGTGGTGTCCACTGCAGTGCGTTCAGCTCCCCCATAAGCATTTTTTTGAGGTTTTTATTATTTAAACATGAGTTTTAAAAAGGGAGTCAAAAAGGCAGGAGATACGGGGCCTGGTGTGAAAGACCCTGGGACTCCACCCCACTTGGCCATCCCCTAATGGTTCCCCAAGTAACAACCTCTTCCTTCTTCTCCCATGCCTCCATTATGTATGCATGTACAGTCTGAATTTTATTGGAGAGAAAGAAAATATTTCTATTTAATCTCTCCATGCCAGCATATTTTGATATAAAGCAGAACCTGCATGCAAGATCCGCAATAATCCCCAGATTAGCCAGAATCTCATATCAAGCACCTTTTGACACAGAGCAACGTTGAGAAACAAACTGAGCCATGAGGAAACCAAGTCACTAAAAACCAGCAGTTTATCAGGCTCAGGTGGAGAAAGGACTTCCCTCAGCAGCACATGCACATCCTAAGGCTTTTTTCTCTCCTCACCCTTTTTGTACCCTCTACTATGCCAAGAAGGGGCACAGGAGATGGAAATGCAGCTGCAGATAGATTGGGGAACGGGGAAAATGTCCAAACCAAGACCATACAGCGCCTTATGTTAGGTCAGGCAACTTAGGTCGGCCTGAAAGTGAGATGAGCGCCACAACCCCATAGTTTCCTTTGACTGGACTTAACCGTCCAGGGGTCCTTTACCTTTACCTACCCAGCTAGAACAGTAAAATGGTAAAGCTAAAGGACCCCTGGACGGTTAAGTCCAGTCAAAGGTGACTATGGGGTTGCGGCGCTCATCTCGCTTTCAGGCCAAGGGAGCCGACATTTGTCCACAGACAGCTTTCCGGGTGATGTGGCCAGCATGACTAAACGGCTTCTGGCACAACGGGACACCATGATGGAAACCAGAGTGCACGGAAATGCCGTTTACCTTCCTGCCACAGTAGTACCTATTTATCTACTTGCACTGGCATGCTTTTGAACTGCTAGGTTGGCAGGAGTTAGGACAGAGGAACAGAAGCTCACCTCATTGCGGGGATTTGAACTGCCAACCTTCCGACTGGCAAGCCCAAGAGGCTCAGTGGTTTAGCCCACAGCACCACTGCTCTCTCCTACTTGCAACTTCTCTCCATAAAGAGGTCTTTCCCATCACTTGCTATATAAACCTTTCTAAAGTGGACCTGGGACCTTCTGCATCCAATGCATTGACCTATAATCAAAAGTCTTATCAAACCTGAGGTGCTATCAAAGCCCCCCCCCCCCCCATCACGACACCCAGTTCCTGGAGATCTCAGCAGCTCTTTGTGACAGCTAGGATAACAACACATTTCTGCAGAGCTCTTGGGATATTAAGAGAAGTTAAAGTGTGTTTGTTTGTTTGAAAGCATTTTAAAACTGTTTAATATTTTAAAACTCTCTTAAGAGGTATAAAGATAAAATAAGAGTCATTTCCTTGAGGATTTTAGCTGCCAGTTCTAGCAAGGCCAAAAATTAAAGCAAAATAGCAAAGCATTACAGGAAAAGACTGGGCAGGAGTTTACTTGAGCTTGATTTCATTGGAATGCTTCCCTCCCCCAAATGCCAGGGCTGTCCATGAATTCCAACTGAAAAGTGAATGCTTTTGAGCATGTGCAAAGTTCCTTACCAAAAACCACCTTCTTGCACATCTGAAACAAGGGAGAGGAGCTTCAAGGTCAAAGAGAGTGTCTTCCAGGCTGGCTTCAGTCCTGGTGGCTCTAATTTTAGATATTAAGCACCGGGATAATAATGAACCGCCTTCAGTCCTGCCATTAGTCTCCCAGCCGGCCATTTCCCCTGTACATTATGGATGCACAAGGCACGGAAGCAGTTTGCTGTCTTCATCACTCGGATCTGAAACTCTGCTGTACCCACTGCAGCTCCCCGTTCAATTTCAGCAACTCAGAGCTGATGGAATGGTTTCTCCTTTTCGCCTGCTGTGCTTATGTTCCTTGAAATGTGGAATTTTCTATTAGAGCCCTTAGTGGGCAGTCTGCGGTATCGTTAATTACATCAGGAGAGTTTTGTATTCTCCCCATGCTGGGTCATAAAACAAGAGGATTGTTCAAGGATTCTCAGTTCATGTTGAAGGAAAGGGAGAAGTGTCAAGAGGAGCCAGTGGGGAGGAAGAGGCTTCGGGACTTGGCTTGGCTGGGTTACAGACATGGGGATCTCCCACATATGATTAGGCCAGTAGATTCCGTTTCCTTAAAGCAAGTTTGTTTAAAGGCCATTAAGGCCAGATGGGCTATTTGATGTCTTAATGTGGGACATGTTTAAAGATAAGCCAGGCTTTTATCAGGGGGGAAATGGCTGTCTTGTTCTGCACGCAGTCAAAATAAGCCCAATTAGAGTGGGGCAGTAATAATAACAAGCCAAGACATCACATCTAGATCTGGGGAGGGGGATGTGCTTATGTTCTAGGACAAGTTTTCCAGGTTGCAGTGGGTGATAACTTCTCAAACATTTCCGCCCAACAAAAAAGCCCAGAAACTTGCTTCCTTCAAAATGAAAGCTGATAGCTTAGTGTTGTACATTCTTGTCCATCAAAGCTCCAAATAAAAAAAAAAACCTTTGCAACAAGATTGTGAGATAAAGTAAGTCCACAACTTATGTGGGGGTTACGTTCCATGGATTGCGCCTAAAGCCAAAATCATGTATAGTCAAAACACATTGGGTGCAATGGCAGGTGGGATTGCCAAAGCAGTCCCCCCCCCAGATGCCCTCCCCCTTTCCACCTCCTTTTTGATTTTTATCAAAATGTTTGCCAAGTGCATAAAGCTGAATGTGCACAAGTTAAATGTGCAGGCTTAACGTACTGTACCCAGCCCTCTTTTTTAGCAATATAATTCTGACTTCTCTTTAATAGATGGTTACTGTCCAAATTAAAAGGGGCAGAGCCCAGAAGAAGAAGAAATAGATCTTATCCATACGTTGTGGGTGTTTGGTTCTTTTTAAAATCCCTTATGCAGAGGAATGTTGCCTCATCAGGTCTGAAATATATGAGGTTGACAGCCCAGAAGCAAGCCCATATGATTCTTAGATTTGTGTTTTAAGGAAAACAGGAAAAAGGTATCAAATGAAAGCTCAGAGAAAACAAAGATGAAGGAGACTGGGATAAATACGTTCATGTGGGACGATCATGTGACTTCTTTTATCTCTGAAAGCAAATTTAATTATCAGGAAACATACCAGATTTTCTCATCATGGAGCCCCTGTGCTTACATACAAAACAGATACAATCACCTTGTTACCATTCCTAAGTATCTGGGCTGTGAGTTCAAAGGGACCAATTCCAGAGATGCCATCTCCTTCACATATAAAGTGGCAGTTGTTTGAAGGTCATTGTGAAAAGGAGAGAAATATTTGTACTGCCTGAGGCCATATACCTCTGGGTGTGGGGTAGGAGGGAAATGAGGAAGAGCAGCATGTAAGACCTGCCTAAAGCTAAATATATGACAAATAGGCTGGGAGTCACAGAGGCTGTACTGCCTGAAGACAGATTGCTGCCCCCTGGTGGTTGCTCCCACCCTGCTCCTGTACTCTTTCGCTTCTGCCCTGCTTTCCTAGGGTGAATTGTACCATATGCATGGCATCTCCCAGATCACTTGGGTATGGTCTGACTTCATCAGTGCATTCCACCCAGCCACTCAAGGCTTTGCATGTTACTGAGATGATTTGGGAACAACTGCAGGGAGATCAGGAACTGCCTCATTCCATAACACTTTGGATGGGTCATAAGAAAGTAAGAACATTTGACAAGCCTGCTGGATCAGGCCAACAGCCCATCTGGCCCAGCATCCTGTTCTCACAGTGGCCAACCAAATACCTGTGGGAAGCCAGGAAGGTGGACCTCAGCACTCTGCCCCCCTACGATTCCCAGCAAATGGTACCTGTATTCAGAGGGATGACATCTCTCACAGTGGAGAGAGAAAACAGCCCTTGTGGCTAGTAGCCATTGATGCTTCTACATTGCAGTTAAAAGGTAAAGGTACCCCTGCCCGTACAGGCCAGTCGTGTCCGACTCTAGGGTTGTGCGCCCATCTCACTTAAGAGGCCGGGGGCCAGCGCTGTCCAGAGACACTTCCGGGTCACGTGGCCAGCATGACGAAGGTGCTCTGGCGAGCCTGCACCAGCGCAGCACACGGAAACGCTGTTTACCTTCCCGCTATAAAGTGGTACCTATTTATCTACTTGCACTTAAGGGTGCTTTCGAACTGCTAGGTGGGCAGGAGCTGGGACCGAACGTCGGGAGCTCACCCCGCAGTGGGGATTCGAACCGCCGACCATACGATCGGCAAGTCCTAGGCACTGAGGTTTTACCCACAGCGCCACCTGCGTCCCTACATTGCAGTTAGCTAGGTACAATTATGAAGGTATGTGCTAAAATGATCCAGAGATGCTCTCATCAACTGTTCAACATGCCACTGGCAAGGAAGAGGGTCTAAGGTATAAGAGGAGTCGTGTTGGATCAGACCAAAGAGTTTTCTAGTCTCTATTGATAGGATTCGCCTAATGAACCCTCTCGGCAGAAATCCCGTGCAAGAATTTCTGCTTGCACAATAGGATTCCCCTTTCCCCCTACCCCCAAAATTAGAGAAGGCGGCCAGGAGAACCCTAGAACGGCATAAGGGGGGAGGGGGATACTTTAGTATATATTTCTAAGCTGTATTGAACAACCCAAAGATATAAATGGCAAAATAAACAAATGCTAAATGTGCATTGTTTTTGTATGCCACTTGTAAGCTTTATGAAGAAAGTAGTATTAAGAAATCTTCCAAAGTAAACAAGTTACAATTTTAAGTTGGTGAGGGGGATTCCTTCTCTGTCTCAGATTCTCCATTTAGATTGTGTGAGCAGACTGTCCTCCGCCTCCACAATAGGCCATTTCAAAGACCATTTGCTGTATAATGTTACTGAACAAATAATTTTGTGCAGCCCAATTGCGACTCATCAAAGGGGAGGAAAAATAAGAAGAAATTAGGGAGGGCAGGTTCCCTCCCCTCGCCTTGAAGGCGTTATTTGCAAGACAAATTCTGTCCTCGTGATCTAGTCACTCCTACACTTCTGACTGATGGAAACGGGGCCAATTAGCAGCCAATGTGATGTAAGAATCTGTCAGTTCCCTAGAGAACACTCTGTCCATTTCATCTTGGCCACCCTGCGTCTGTCAGACAGGAATGGCTTTCTATATTGATATTTCTTAATCTAAGTCTATTTTCCAGGTCATCAACTTGACATCTCTGCACCTCACAGACACTGGCAGGGCTAGTTAGATTAACATCACGTTCTTCAGCTATTATCTCCAGGTTCCTGGCAGTTCCTCTTCATCCCTAAATCCCAAGTCCAGCTGCAGGATCCTATTCCAGCCTTCTTTTGTGCTACACACACACACACACACACACACACACACACACACACACACACCCCTCAACTGAACACAGTAGTTTTCATATCCAACCCTGCAGCCAAAGTGACTTCATGGGAGCTGCCTATTTCTTGCTAAGTGCATCTGACATTGCTTGATAAATCCATTCCAGCCACTCATCATGGTGCGTGAAACCAAAAGCCAAGGGCCTGACTCCTCCTTGAGAGGCGTTTGAAGGATAAAGGGAGGATTTGTGTTGTTATAGCTTGAAACTATAGACAGCAAATGGTGATGGCTACTCTCTGCTTCCAGCAAGGTATCTTACAGGCACAAAACTCAAAAGGTAATTTTTTTTGGTCCTCGCTATTTAAGTAAAGAGGTACTATTGGTGAACTGCATTTATGAGATCAGGAATACAGCTCATCAGGCTACATCTGCATTGTGATTTAACTTCTTTCTGATTTGTTTGCAGCGAGACAAACCATGAGCCCAGGTGTGGAGGACATTCAAAGCTAAACTATGGCTTAAGTCACCTCACCATAGCAGCAGGAGGACCAGAGGAGGATCAAAGCAGCTGCAATCTCCTCTCAGAAAGCCTGCATGCTCATACATTCATGGTACAACATGGTTTGGCTTAGTCAGTATGATCATCTAGCCACTTCCTGCTTTCCATTTCAGATAAACATATTTGGGATGACACTAGGAGTATTTGAGGGATAATGGCTTGCTTGGTTTCCATCTCACTCCCAGGTCTTCTACATCCTTTAGCAATACCCAGATAATGTTATCAGTCAGACTTGTCATGCCAGCCATACTCATATTTACCAGTGTGTCACACCAGCACCCACTGAAGTTGGAGACAGGCTGTGGCTCAGTGGTAGAGCATCCAATTTGCATGCAGAAAGTCCCAGGTCCAATACCTGGCATCTTCAGGCTGGGAGACACCTCTGTCTGAAGTGTTGTTACCAGTTAGTGTAGTACTTAGCTAGATAGTCCAAGGGTCAGACTTGGCATAAGGCAGTTTCCAATACTCCTATGTTCACCAGCACTTTCTCTTTTGCATGAGGGCGGCTGAACTAATTTCCAGGGCATGAGCAAGGAAGCCCATCCAAACCTGTCAGTGGAAGTGGACTACCTGTGGGAGACCTGTGACTGGATCTCCCTTTAAAAAGAAGGGTGTAAATGCAGCCACAGAAAGCTGCATTCAGATCATTCAAAGGAGGCCCACTGACACATTGCTGCAAGGCGAGGGTACTCATCTTTCACGCTTTCCCCTGCATCGTTTCCCCAACTCAAATCTCCCTCTAAAAGTTGCCCTTTGCCCCCACACAGAGCAAAACAAACTGGTATCAATTCAGTGCCTGTTACTTAGCTAAGTAAGCTTGGGTAAAATATTTTTAAAATGCTGCTTTCCATTTATTTCCTGCCTTTCCTCTGAGGCTCAGGACAGCTTACAAGAAGAGGGTTTTCACAGACTCACAAGGGCAAAGTCCCCAAGCACAGCCACCCCCCTCCTTACCCCCCTCCCAAAGATCAATTGTTGCATTCTCAGTCACAGTGTGTCTCAGCACAGATAGAGCAGTCATTTAGACTTCCTAGCTGTTCCAAATGTGTATAGTTCATTGGTTGAGAGAGTGGCGGGTCTAAGGCCACCCAGCAAGCTTTGTGACTAAGCACAGTTTTGAGTCTCGGTCTCCCACATCCAAAACCTTACATCTGATCCGCTGCACTGCATTGACTTTACACAGTGAGGATAAATGGCAAGTGCTGAATAAAGCGCAGGTGGCCTGACAGCAAGTTGCCTGTTCCAACCCTCACGCAAATCTGCCCTTTGTTCGCATCGCATTTGCATTGCTATCAGCGCGCATGTTTCCAGCAATCTTTCTTCGGCTGTTGCTGACCCCAGTTCCACTTGCCATCTGTCCCACAAACTCAGACCAGCAGGATCTCCTCGCAAGCCAATGGCAGGATTGGAGCCAAGTCCCTGAGCGAGGTCGATCTTACCCACTCACCCCACCCCACCCCCAACACGTGCACCCACCCCCTCTGCAACGCATGGAACTTGTGGGTGGACACAAGTAGTTTATCCTCCTGTTTAGATCATGCTGTGAAGCCCATTTAAAATTAAAATGGATAAAGATGAAGCTGCTGTAAATAATGCATCTGTGGCACACTAGACAGTTTGCAGAGCCTGTATTCATTGCCTAGTCTTAGTTAAAAAAGCTCAGCTCTGCCTGCTGTATCATTAAAAATGCATCCTGGTTTCAGCTTCAAACTTCACATACTTACCACTGAGAAGCAGGCGTCTCAGTTATCCTTCTAGCCTCTTTCTTACTCTCAGCTGGCTCTAATAAATCTCATATCAGTTTGTGTGCCTCTGGGCTGCGATGTGCACAAAAATATACTCTTGCATTTGTTCTCCTAAGCTGGGCTCTGCAGCTTAAATGAGCACTCCCAGCTTTTATTTGTGGACCTCAGAGGTGTGTGTGGGGGAGGAACACAATGATCACTTTTACCTCCTGCCATGGCTCTCCTTTGAGCAGCCCTCTTTGCAGTTCAATAGATGGGTCTCAGTAAGGCAAAAGCCTTTAGCCGTGGGCAAGGATTAATTTTTGCCAGGGTTTATACCAGGAGCCGGGTTTCAGTATCAAAGCTCAGCCTTAGAATCAATCAATCAATCAATCAATCAATCAATCATTAATAATAATGAATGCATCTGAGCATGTGCAGAATGCCTCAGTTTTGAGTAAATACAGCCTGCTCACACACAGATAGGGAATAGCTTCCAGATCAGAGGGTATTACGTCTAGGCAGGGTTAAACGCCATTATCACTGCCTTCAGAAATTAAGCACAGTGGTCTCAAACCATGAATTTAGCCTCTCTGAATGGTGTGTGTGTGTGGCCACATTCCCTTCTGGAAATATTTCTAGGGTGCCAGTGCTAGGGGAGCTGAGTAGGTGAGCAGTGAGTATAAGTTTTACCTCAGTGCAGTAGGCTAGTTTTTTGCACACCTGTCTGTCCTCCCACCAGGGCCCAGGCAAGCAGGAGGCAAGAGTTCAAGGACACCTTCCAAGCAAGCCAAAACACTCAAGGAAGATAGAAAGCTGGACTGGTGAGTGGTATGGCCTAAAGAAAGAGGGTGGCTGGTTAGGGGGTGCAGCCTAGAGAGAGTCCCAAGGGCCAGACAGAGAAGACTGGAGGGCCAAACCCCCAGGCCTGAGATTCCACCACTCCTAATTTATTAACTGTGGATGTATCAGCTCTCTCATCTGCTTGTCATGGATATTATGGGTGATACTCAATATTCAAAGGAGGCCCATTGAATGAATATTCAGTCACTTAAGTCCATTACTTTCAGTGGGTCTACTCTATGACTTGGCTATCACCCTACACCTGTATACCATGTACGTAGTGGGTCTGAGATATGTTCTAAAGCCTATGGACAGTGGGGCGGGGGGGAGAGGCAATAAATCTATGCAAAACTTTCTTTTTTAAGTACAATTTGTCTTACATCAAGCCAGACCATTGGACTTTTTCGCTCAGGATTCCCCACCCTTCACCACCTCCAGAATCTTAGGTAGGGGTCAGTTTCAACCACTACCTTATTCATTTTATCTTAAGATGCCAGGGATTGAAACTGGGTTCTTCTGCATTGTAAAATGTGTGTGATCTACCAATGAGCTAGGAGCCCTCTTAGCACCATCAATCAAAACCTAGTGGGATGAAAAACCACCCTCTTATTCAGCGTGGATAAGGGTCAAAAAGAGGTCTGTGCATCTCCTAGCAACCTCTTGAGGAGCCTGTATAGGAAGATGAGAACATAAGATGGTCATCTGGGCACTTAGAAGAACATAAGATGAGCCTGGCTGGATCAGGCCAATGGCCCATTTAGTCCAGCATCCTGTTCTCACAGTGGCCAACCAGACACCTATGGGAAGACCACAAACCGGGCATGAGCACAATGGCACTCTTATTCCTAGCAATTGGCATTCCAAGTTGTACAACCTCTTTACAGTGGAGATCACTTGGGAAGACCTAAACTGACACCCACTCACCTGCTGCAGCCAATGCCCAGACTTCTTGGAATCATACAGAATATACATTTTGAAAATAAAAGCAAATAGTGATGGCTGAGAAAGAGAGGAATGGTGTGTACCTGTTCAAGAACTGGAGATGCCCTGGTTATTCCAGAGATACCTTTTGCCCAAGAGAATTGCCCTTAGGTAGCCAAACACAATTCCCAAAAGCTCTGAAAGCGAGTTCCTGGAATAGAAGAGAGCACCTCCTTTTCAAAGGCAGGCAGGCAAGGTGAGAAATATTTGCCATTAGAGTGACATAGTTTTAGGGTTGTCTTCTATGCACTGATATGAGAAGATCAGTCCAATGAGACCGAGGACAGCAGAATGCTCCCCCCCCCCCGGAAAGTACCCCTTTAAAAATGATTTGGTTTCTTCCATTCTCTGGGTCTCATTTACTTCTAAATGTAGTACAGAGCTAAAAATTCTGGTTACAGGAACACATTACAGGAAGATGCATTAAGCATACATGGAGATCGTTTTCATAGAAAGAGTGCCATCTACTGACACATAAATAAGACTCTACTACAGCATCACTCATACACATTTTTTTTGCAGTGATACATTAATTAATTTTTATTTTTCTAATAACTCTATTACAGATTTTTCTCGTTTACAAAAGCACATGCATCGTCTCTTTCTTCAGGTTGTGTTTTCTACATATCAGTTGCATTTGTTGTGAGACATTGGTGTTATATGCAGTACAGTATAGGGTTGGGAAGAAAAGAGGGGGGATGGGAAAGAGGGGGTGGGATGGTGAAGCTTATGCTCTTTTACTTAGTGTATGCGTAAGGCTTTTGTGTCAGTGTCACTTAGGTAGGTTCTCTTTCTATTCACTTGTTATGTTTCCTTTGTGGTGAGAGAGGTTGGGGTGGTCTAGGATGTGGTTGATTGTCTTTGGTTGGCTGAAGTGTTTGTGGAGGGGGGAGTTGTTGGGTTAAGTTAACCATATTGAATCGTGTGCTGTTGGTGGGTTTGTGTTGTTGTCTTGTTGGGCTGTGTATATGATAAAGGGGAGCCATATCGGAGTGAAGTTGTCATCTTCTATTTCTCCCCATGTCAGTTTCATTCTATTGGTTAGCTTTTCTAGTAAGGCTGTTTCCCATACTACTTGATACCAGGGTTCCACATTTATTTCTGACAGGTCCCTCCAGTGTCTGGCTATGATGTTTCTAGCTGCTGAGAGTAGGTGAGTTTTGAGCTCTTTATAGTGTGAGTGGGCATTATTATATTGGAAGATGTTCAGTAGGGCTAATTCTGGGGTGACTTCTAGTACCTATTTAGTTATTTTGCTTATTTCTTGTATGACTGTTGTCCAGAAGAGTTGGGTTTGGGGGCATTCCCACCACATGTGGAAGTATGTGCCTGTGGAGGTGCAGCTTCTCCAGCATTTTGGTGAGGTTCCTGGGCGTATCAGCGCCAGTTTCTGTGATACCATCTGTAAGTGTGAGTTCTTTTCTTTTCGCTGATATAGATTTAAAGGGAGGTTTAGACCATTAGATTCTGATCCATTGGGTGGGGTTAATTTAATTTCATAGCAGATGACACAACCTTGATGGCAGAAAGTGAGGAGGAATTAAAGAACCTTTTATTGAGGGTGAAAGAGGAGAGCGCAAAATATGGTCTGAAGCTCAACATCAAAAAAACGAAGATCATGGCCACTGGTCCCATTACCTCCTGGCAAATAGAAGGGGGGGGGGGAATGGAGGCAGTGAGAGATTTTACTTTCTTGGGTTCCATGATCACTGCAGATGGTGACAGCAGTCACGAAATTAAAAGAAGCCTGCTTCTTGGGAGAAAAGCGATGATAAACCTAGACAGCATCTTAAAAAGTAGAGACATCACCTTGCCAACAAAGGTCTGTATAGTTAAAGCTATGGTTTTCTCAGTAGTGATGTATGGAAGTGAAAGCTGGAGCATAAAGAAGGCTGATCGCCGAAGAATTGATGCTTTTGAATTATGGTGCTGGAGGAGACTCTTGAGAGTCCCATGGACTGCAAGAAGATCAAACCTATCCATTCTTAAGGAAATGAGCCCTGAGGGCTCACTGGAAGGACAGATCGTGAAGCTGAGGCTCCAATACTTTGGCCACCTCATGAGAAGAGAAGATTCCCTGGAAAAGACCCTGATGTTGGGAAAGATGGAGGGCACAAGGAGAAGGGGACGACAGAGGATGAGATGGTTGGATAGTGTTCTTGAAGCTACCAGCATGAGTTTGACCAAACTGCGGGAGGCAGTGGAAGACAGGAGTGCCTGGCGTGCTCTGGTCCATGGGGTCACGAAGAGTCGGACACGACTAAACGACTAAACGACTAAACAACAACAATTTCATAGCCTATGTCATCCTCCCATTGTTTTTTGATTACATCGAGGGGGTTTGTGGGGCTTGGAGCAGTGTTTTGTACATTGTGGATCCCTTGCCATGTCCCATTGTTGTTAGGAGGAGGTTGTCGAAGATGGTCAAGGGCCTAGTAGCTGTTGATTTTACTACTGGATTGTTTAAGAAGGTGTGTAATTGGTGGTGTGTTAGCTAGGGTATTTGGGTGACCCCTAGTTTGTTTTGTATTTTTTGTGTTGATATGTGTTTGTTATTTTTGTTTAAGTCTGCTAGGCGATATAGGCCTTTGGCTTGCCAGGTTTTAATCTGGAGAATTTGTGCTGTGTGGTGGAATTGTGGGTTGTGAGCTGGGGGATTAGTGGGATAGGCATAGGGACAGTTTACCTACTTCTTCCTTCCATGCTTGAAGCATGTTCTGTGTGAACCTGTTTATTATTGTGGGGATTTTCCTTAGTTTGCTTTGGAGAAAAGGGTATGCTGTGATGGGAGTATTTTTTATTATCTCTCTCTCCAAGTGTACCCATTGTTTTGTCTCATCTTCTAGAATGTATGGGATTATGTGGTGCACTTGATTGGCGATGTAGTATAGTTCTATGTTGGGGATTCCCCATCCTCCTTCTGAGGTGGGGAGGTGCAGGTGTTTGGGGCTTATTCTTGGCTTTTTTGAGAAGATAAACAAGTGTAGTTTTTTCTGCCATTTGTGGAGTTGGATTGCTGGAATCCAGATTGGATAGGTGGTCATTTTGATCATGGTTATTTTATCTGAGAGTGTGAAGTTAGTATTGCTCCATCTCTTTCAGGTCTTTAAGTTAATTTGTCACCGTAGGGGTTTGTAATTGTGATGGTATAGTTTGTTGAGGTTTCTTTGCATCCCTAGGTACTTGGTGTGGCTGAGTTTCATCTTTGTGATGTTGGTGAATTCTTTTTGGGTATGGGGGAAGTGTTGAAGGACATAGCCTCAAATTTTGCAAAGTTTACTTGTAAGCCCAATACCATTGCGAATGTGTCGATTTCTTTGGTTAAGGTGGTTGCTGTGTTTATGGGGTCTGGTGTCGTGACAGTCAGATCACCTGCAAAGAGCCCTAATTTATAGGTTTTGTCTTTTATTTCCACTCCCTTTATGTCAGGGGCTACCCGGATTCAGATTGCTAGGGGTTCCAGGGCCAGGATTAATAGGAAGGGAGACAGTAGGAATCTTTGTTTTGTGCCTCTTTGGAGTGCTATGGTATTAGTCTGTGGTGTTAATCCTGCTCTTTTGCACCAGCAGCCGGGGATATTAGCTTGGGGTTGGGCCTGAGCTAGGCTGTGCATTCCCTCATGGCCTCCATGACTCTCCCGGTCCCCTCCTACCATTCTCCCTTGGCAGTGGCAGTGGTGGTGGCAGCAGTAAGTTGGTGCATGGCTGGGGGCTGGGGCAGCTCAGCTCATTATTTGTTCGTTGGGCGCTCTCGGTCCCAGTGGGATCAAGATTGTCATGGGGGTGGGAGTCTTCATGCAGCCTCTTCACTTGTTTTGGGCTCCCTGGGCTCCCCTTTGATCACAGTGGTGGAGGTGGTGGTGATGGCGGTGCAGGGACCAGCCAAGCAGCCCGGTTAGTGCTGGCAGTCCCTAGGAGTTCGACATGGCCATGGTGCTCACCATCTTGCTTCACCCGAAGTCCTCATCATTCATACACATTTAATAAAGTTCTTGTTATGCACCATAAATCTGTAGCTAAACTGCAGCGTTGTTCTGAATTTTGGACAAACCTACCAACCAAAGCCCAGGTGAGTGCTGTCCCTGAATTTCCTCACTGCTTGAGGAAGTGAGAAGTGCATTAAAAATTTCCAAACATCAGCCCAGAAAAGGCTATCTCCAAAATGGATCTTATCTTGAGATACGGTGAAATCGAAAGATCAGATGCCTTCATGCTACAGTTAATATAACTTCCATTTTTAAAAGCTCCCTTCCCAATTATTTTCTGCACTGATGAGTCTTATCATTCTGTAAGGGTGTAATTTCTAGATTACATTCACAACACACATTTAAAGCACTAAGATACCACTTTAAATAGTCATGGCTTCTCCCAAAGAATCCTGGGAGTCGTAATTTGTTAAGGGTGCTGAGAGTTAGGAGACATTCCCCTCCCAGAGATACAATTTCCAGAGCGGTTTAACCATCAATCCCTCTTCACATGGGACTCTGGGAATTGTAGCTCTGGGTGTAGCATGGGAGCTTCCTAACAACTCTCAGCACCCTTAACGAATTACAGCTCCCTGAATTCTTTGACTGCTTAAAGTGGCATCATAGTGCTTTAGATGCATGGTGTGAATGTCGCTGTAGAATGTGTTGAACTTTTGCTTCACTACTGAGCAGAGACTAGTACATTTTTTAAATCCCAAGTTTAGCCATAATTTACTGCAAACCCTTGACTGCAAGATTGCCCACTATTCTACAGCACGTCACAGGGTGAGATGGAGTGGCGGGAAAACCAACAAGCAATTGGTCATCTTCAGCAAACGTAAATTAATCCAATTCTGTGCACCTTTTAAATCTTGTGAATAAGGTAAAATTGCTTCTAGCAGCAGTGCTTGCTTGATAGGATGGCACTAGGCATGGTCATTTTCTTCCTGACCACACACACATGGTGAAGGGCGCAATATTATTTATAAAGCACTACGCATTATTAGACATATACGGAGGAATTCCACATCATGCTAGTTTGATTGTTCTGTCAGCGCAAGCATTTCTGCCTGCCAGATGGGCAGGAACAATCTCCCCTCTCCTTGCCCTGTGTGCTGTTTTGGAGGTTCTTCTGACTCTCCAGAGTGGATTTGGGGAAGGTGGGGAGGTGGAGGGGGGAGAAAGCCACATTGTGCTAATGGGAACTCTTTACACGGGCTTCCACTAGTGTGCAGGGTTAGTTGAATGCAGGCTGCAGATTCCAGAGTCCCAGGGCCTGGCCTGAGAGCACATGATGCAGACATATTGCTTTCTTTGTTAGAATGTTTTTTGTGTGTGTTTTTTTTAAATCTTTTTTTTAATTAAAGATTTTATTGATTTACAGAAGTATGTGTAATGTCTCTCGTATTTTTTCCATGTAACATTTTTACAAATCAGTTTCATTTGTTCAGACATTAGGAAGAAAAGGGGTGGAGGGGGGGGGGAAGATGGGTGGGGTCGGGGGTCGGGTGGCGGTGTTTCTATTTTGCTTAATGTATGTAGGGTTTGGTGTCAGCGTTACTCGTGCCGGTTCTCTGCTGTTCACTTGTGTTCCTTTGGTGGTGAGAGGTTGGGGTTGGCCTAGGGTGTGGTTGTTTGTTTGTGATTGGCTGTGGTGATCTTTGTTTTCGTGTGTGAGTGGGGTGGGTGGGTGTTTTGGATCAGGTTAGCCATATTGATTTGTATGCTGTTGGTGGATTATTGTCATTGTCTTGTTGGGCTGTGTACGCGATAAAGGGGAGCCATACTGGGGTAAAGGCGCCTTCTTCTGTTTGTCCCTGTGTCAGTTTCAGTTTATTGGTTAATTTTTCTAGTAGGACTGTTTCCCATACTATTTGGTACCATTGGTCCATGCTTACTCCTGACACGTCTCTCCAGTGATGCAGACATATTGCTGAAACTAAGCATTCTGCTGAGTGCCTGGGTGGAAGACCACCTGGGAACCTCATGTATATTGCCTTGAGTTCTGTAATGGAAGAAAGGCAGGATATAAATGCACCAGATCTGCTCTTCCAAGGCTGCATCCCTCTCTTGCCTGCTGCTTTTCAGACTCCAACCTGCTACTAATTGTGTGGCTGCACAGAGGTTATAATGAAGAAAATGTAAATTATTCACTCACTCTTGGAGATATGTGAAACCCTCCTGATCTTATCAAAACTCCTTTGCCCTCACTCTGAATTCTTCAGATGTTTTGCCTTAGGAGGAACCCTCAAATTTACTTCATTTCTCACTTTCAGAAAATATTTGGAGTCAACTCATGTCTATATAAGTTATTTGATATAGCAATCATATTTTTCCAGATATTTCAGTGTAATTGCACAGCAGAACTTTCTTCTTGACTGTAGCAGGAACATTGAGATCACAAGGCCCTGGGTCTTTGTTGGCAGGTCCCAAATCTCCTGCACCTCCCCCACTTTTTTTTTTTTTTAAAGCATAGGGTCCCTCCTGGCAACCTGTTTATTCAGTATCCATCCCGATTTGCTTGCAGATGCAAGAGGTCTTTGTTCACATACATTTGCAGGGTGGTTTCAGGACAGTGAGCATTCACCCTGCATTCAATCTGATTTGTATGTGAGGTGTTTAACAAGTTGGGACCAGTTTACCTATGAGATTGCCTTACCCCACATTTGCGACTGTTTTGATCGGTGGAATTGACACTGCTACAGCTGCCACATGATACCCGTTCTGCATTTATAAGAGCTCATTTAGTGTGGCACCACCTAGACTTTGGAACTTCCTGCCTATTGAGATCAAGCAGGTGCCTTCACCGGACTCTTTTTGGTGCCTGCTAAGAAATTTCTTGTTTAGACAAGCCTACCCACATACTTAGAAAGTTGAGGTCATTTTAATCTGTTTAAGTATTTTAACTTTTGTATGCTTTAAAGTATGGTTGTGGATTATTTTTGTTTTTCTTGTTTTTATATTTTTGTAAACTGCTTGAGGTTTATTACAATCAAGCAATGTGTAAATTTTATGAAACAAACAAACAAACAAACAAACAAACAAACAAACAGGTTTGTGTGCTCCCTAGGACAGTTGGGCACTGTGTTACTTCCCCATTCCTCCAACAAGCATTGCTTACATTTACAGTCATACCTCGGGTTACAGACGCTTCAGGTTGCACATTTTCAGGTTGTGCACCTCGCCGAACCCGGAAGTACTGGAACGGGTTACTTCTGGGTTTCAGCACTCGCTGCATGCGCAGAAACACCGAATCGTGATCTATGTGTGTGCAGACGCAGCGCTGCGGGTTGTGAACGCTGCGGGTTGTGAACATGCCTCTCACACGGATCACGTTCACAACCGGAGCATCCACTGTACTTGAAATAGACTAACCAGGGAATATGGAGAAACATTTTGTAAACGATGTTCACTGGCTTTCATTTCTGTTGATAAGCAAATTCTTCAAACCTAGCAATCCTAATTATCAGACCCAATGGGCACAAACTACATCTGCTACTGCACTTTTTAGATAACCATGGATCTTAGACATTATTGCGTTGACATTTCTGGATTTGGGTAGCTGTGTTTGTAGCTTAACGGTTCCCTCAAGATGAATTGGTCCACACCCACTGCTGGCCCAGAACAAGTCTGCTTTTTACAGAACATCCCAGCCAGCTGGAGAGGGCAGCCCCTGCCTTGGAGGATGGGGTGGAGAAAACACTACTGGCTAAGTTGCAGTGTCTGTGCTTCATTTTTCATTCCATTGGCATGGATTCCCTGACAGGAATGAAATGCAGGGGCCTAGCTGGTTCTGTCGCAGGCTTTAATTCCCTTTTCATGAGACAATTGAGAACAGCAGGGGCTTGAAGCAAGGCACAAGAGAAAATGTGTTCTGTGCTGAGTCCCCACCACAGCTGCAGTTTACAAAATGTCTATATCTGAGCAGAAAAAGCTCGACAGTGAACACTCAGAGTGGCTTCCCCTTTGGGGCTCCACCATGGCACTCAAGTTTTGCCAGCCATTTCTGGGAAACCATTTTACTAGCAGCAAATCATCACAATGGTAACTTAATTCCGTAGCCCACCTACAGAACTGCCACATCAAGGCCAGATTTGCTTATTTCCTGCCTTTCCTCCCAAGAGTTTAAAGCAGCATATATGGCTCTCACCTGCTCTTTCCCCCATATTTTATCCTCACAAAACCCCGTGAGGTAATTTAGGCTGAGTGATAATGTCACTGGCCTGGGAAGCTTCATGACTGAGAGGGGAAATGAACCGTAGGTTCCCAGATCCCACTCTGATCTGATCTCAACATGAATATCCTGCTGCTTGTATTGTTTAGCCCTAAGTGCAGAAAGAAAGAACTTCCTGAGAGTCTGGCCAGAACTACACATGTGTCAGAAAGAAAGGTGATACAATTTTCAGGTGGTGAAATGGACTATACCACTCAAAGTTGCAGGTGGGGAGACATCACATTTTCTTTTAAATGGTTCTGTCTATAAAAACTAGCCACAAGTAGAAAACTAATAAGCCAGAGCTTAAGACAAGGCTAGAGCTGCTATCCTCATTGTACAAGTTCTATAGCTAGAAGCTATTTTTCTAGGGGAGCATTACAAATGGCATCCCCTCACTTACGGCTAGGAATGGAACAGTCTCCTGCTGCCACCTCAGGATCCAGCCGCCTTCTTTTGCAGCCATGGATGGAGCAGGCCTGCGTAAAAAGGCACCATAATGTGCCTGAGGGATCCCAGTTGTGGAAGCCAATTGTCTCCTGCAGAGTTCGGCTGAGGATAATGCCGTGTCCAAGGGCATTGTCCCTTAGAGGCGCTCCTCTCTCGAAAAGAACGAAGCCTCCCTTGCTCCCAGGCGAGGTGCTGCTACTGTCATTCTCTGTAGTCTGCTTGCCATTGCCAAGAGCTAATTGCTTCAGTATTAACAGCATTTCATGCTTCAGCACATGAGCTGGTGCAGTAGCTGGAAAGGGCTTTTTCCTCCCCTCTGAAGGAACATTGGTGCCGTCAGCTGCACACTTAAATCTTTGTGACACCTGTGTTCTGAGGCGCAGGCTGCAAGTTCACAATCATGGCTTTCCCGCAATCAGCACAAGCAAAGCTGGGATGTTTAATGGTACTTTAAAGAGCCATTGAGATTCATAAAAAGTGCTGGGCTAGCAATGGAGAAAAGGAGAGTTTGCAGGTCCTGCGTTAAGACAGAAGCAGTTCTGTGGGATGCCTGCAGCATCCTGCTTAACCAGAGCTACACATCTTTCCCGAAATCCAGACTGTACACACTTATCTGGGAGTAAGTCCCATTAAACTCAGTGTGACTTACTTCTGCATAGACATGCATCAGACCGCACTGTCAGAGATGTTCATGCTCTGCATCTAATAGCACAATTCAGTCAAAGTAAAGCACCCCGAATCCCTATTGCGGGGTGGGGGGAGAGGTGATTAAGCATGTGCTTTATTCTCCAGAAACCAATGGAGCTCCAAAGTGTTGTGCTCCAACTGGATTTCTGAATAATAAGAATAATACCCAGAACATCCACATTCTGTAACATGAAAAAAATAATCTAATTCTAGGTTCGAAATAAATGGTACAAATCAATGCAATGTATGCAAATCTTGCTTCTCCTCCCTAAAAGCTCATGCAATATGCATTCTCCCCCAGACGGATCGTTGTAATTCTACAGTATTTTAAATTCCTTGCCAAGACTATGATGGCAGGAGGAGAGGTGTGGGTAAATAAGGAACAGCCCTGTGGTGCAGGTGAATGTGAACAGAGGCAATAATGGAGGACAGGTAACCATGCGAAGAAAAGAAGCTCTGTCATACTGAACAAATGCCAAATGCTGATGGTGTCCTCAAAAGAGACCATAACAGTTGATAAGCAGTGGCTTCTGCATCACCTCAAACTCCACCTAATCTCTTTCTAACAGGGACTACTAGCCAGATGCTCTCAGGAAGATCACAAACAGAATATAAAGGCAATGGTCCCTACAAGAAGAGCCCGGTTGGGTCAGATCAAAGGCCCATCTAGTCCAAGGAATGAGGAACCTGGGGCTTCCCAGAGGCCAGCCACATGATTTTGGGAAAGCACTCCCTGTTTTTTGTCCTCTAAAGGTAAAGGTACCCCTGACCATTAGGTCCAGTCGCAGATGACTCTGGGGTTGTGCACTCATCTCACTCTATAGGCCGAGGGAGCTGGCATTTGTCCGCAGACAGTTTCCGGGTCATGTGGCCAGCATGACTAAGCCGCTTCTGGCAAACCAGAGCAGCACACGGAAACGCCGTTTACCTTCCCGCCGGAGTGGTACCTATTTATCTACTTGCACTTTGACGTGCTTTCAAACTGCTAGGTGGGCAGGAGCTGGGACCAAACAATGGGAGCTCACCCCATCATGGGGATTCGAACTGCCGACCTTCTGATCGTCAAGCCCTAGGCTCTGTGGTTTAGACCACAGCGCCACCCGCGTCCTTTGTTTGTCCCCTAGCAACTGTAATTCAAAGACACACAGCCTCTGAAAAGGGAGGCTCCATTTACTTATCATAGCTAATAGCAGTTGATAGAGTTATAATTTCAGTCTGGGCAGTAGAGGCTGGTCCATTCGGACAAATAGGGCACTGTCCCACCAATCTCAGTTTGCCCTCAGCTGGCCCCTACCTACCTGTCTTATTATCGGCAACCAACCAGGGGGTGGTTCTGCCTGCCATTGGCTCTGGCTCCCCCTACTGTTGGCCTCCATGCCGCCTGCCCTGCCTGCCACTGCTGCATTTGTGTAGTTTTGTTAAAGATCTAAGCCAGTGGCCATTGCCACATCTTCTGGCAGTGAATTACCGGGGAGCTGAGTAAATAAATATTTTGTCCTGACTCTACTACCGAGTGAATGAAGCCCTGGTATTATGAGAGAGGAGAAAAGTCTCTGTTCACCTTCTCAGTGTCATTCATAATTTTATACTTAAAACCTTCGTAAACTGACACCCATCCGACAGATCCTGGGGGTGGTGAACAACATAAAGCACTTAAATATTCAATGAAACCGCAGCATTAACAATAACATGACTCAGCAGCTAAAAAAAAAGGCACCAGACTAAGGTGGTGCACAAATTCAAAGACCTGAAAGAACAAAGTGTCTTAACCTAGCACTGAAAAAATAGTAGGGAAGGCTGCCTAGTGCACCTTTTTAGCGATGGCATTCCATGACCAAGGAGCCACCACCGAAAAAAGCCCTCTCCATAGCTGTGACATAGCATACTTTTGATAAGGAAGGGGAAGAAACCTCCAGCTGCTGTCTATCCCTCACACATGACTCAATGTAATTAAGCAGTATACAAATTGTCAAAATAAGTAAATTTTAAGAGTCACCCGAGAACCTCCTGGGCATCACCAGTTCAACCCCCAGTTAGCAGTAATAAGGTTTTCTTCCTCCAAACAGAGCCCAGAAACACTTTCAAACAGCCTGCTTCTTTATGTTCTCCTATCTCCCCCTGCCCAGTGAGTTACTGCTTTTAATTTCTTTGTCAGCTGTGTGATGCTGTTCACCTGCCTAAGGTGAAATCTCACTATGATTAAGAGGCATAATCCTAAGGACACCTTAACTCAAACATAATGTGCTGCAGCAGGTTCTTAGCACAGGCACTCTAAGTGAGCTGGACAGGTACCTCTTTTCAGAATGAATTAGTCATGAGCAGGAGGAGTGTGTCAGGTTAAAACTGCTTGCTATAAATACTGGAACGATCTTTGATATCCCAGCACCTAATAACCACACTAGTGGTGGGGTGGGAATGGCTCATCTGAGCAGATCATTTGTGTTGCCCCCATGCCTATGACAGTTAAAATCAGCCCATTTTGCTTGGGCGTTTGCCACTCAGCCTTTTTATTAAGCCTAGCATTTAGACCATAGGGATTTGTTTGTTTAACTTTGCATATGCAAAAAAGCAGCAGCAAGTCTTGCACTTTCTTCCCACTCCCAACATAAGTGGAGGTGGTAACCCCATTCAAGACATGTTCCAGACATGGGTGGCTCTTCCATTTCTCCTTGTCCTTGACTGCATCTTACTTATATCGTGCTCCAACTGCCTAAGACAATTGCCATTCCCGCTCTTTGTTCCAATGTCTGTTCATACTGCTATTTGCAAAACAAAGGTTCAGCTGAAGGCATGCTATGCACTCATCTGTCCAGTATGGTAGAAGGAATGCTAAATGTAGCACTATAATCTATAGCGTATGAATGTAATCTGCACTATACATTTTAAAGCAGTATCATACCACTTTAAACAGCCATGGCATCCCCCAAAGAATCCTGGGAAATGTAGTTTGTTAACAGTGCTGAGAGGCATTAGGCAACCCCTATTCCCCTCAGAGCAACCATTCCCAGAGTGGTTAAACAAACAATCCCAGGGAACTCTGGGAATTGTTGTTCTGTGAGGGGGAATAGGGGTCTCCTAACACCTCTTTGCACCCTTAATAAACTAGAGCTCTCAGGATTCTTTGGTGGAAGCCATGATACTGCTTTAAAGGTATAGTGCAGATGGGGGCCACAATGTCCCTCAAAAATAAATTTCCCGCACAGATGTTGTGTGGATGCATGACAAGTGGCCATAAGAATTAGGCCCCTTTCAGACATTCAGTCTTTGAATAACTGGGGGAAGGAGCAGATTGTGATGGCAGCCCCTGCTTCCAGTCCATATGCACAGTGAGTTCAACCTTGGAATAGACCTGGACATGCACATGTGTCAGGCTGACTTCATGTTTGAAGTTGCTGCTTCCAACATTACTGAAGCGGTACGGGGAAGGCACATGCAACACTGGCTCCTCAGTCTCCAATATTCTGATACTGGGGACTGCAATGTGGAGAGGCAAGATAAAACTTGGTGTTTTCTCCTCAGTGGCTTTCTCACACCATGTTCATGACATGCTTGAACTTAACTGCTTCCTTCCTGACAGGAACTGCCAGCATCTTTAATCACAAACTCACAGAGGTAGAAGGGAGTAGAGATATTCAAACAATTTATTTCATTACATTTATATCGCACTGTTCTTCTGTCATGGAACCTAAGGTGGCATACACGTGATTCTCAGAGGGTCACCCACCCAGCCACTGACCAATACCCAGACCTGCTTTGCTTCAGCAAATGTGTGGCAGCGTGTTTCATGTACCTTCAGACCTTTTCCTGAGGGGAAATGGCCTGAAGACACATGACAGTCTAAAGGCTAGTCCAGACCCCCCAAGTGTCCCTGTTTTCCAGAGACAGTCCTGGATTTCTGATTTGATCCAGAATGTCCTGCTTTTTGTAAGGATGTTGCTATTTTCATCTGATAAATGTTGGAGGACATGCATGGGAGTAGCCGGGGGGGGGGGCAGCCTTTCAAATATTATTGAAAAGCATTGGAAGTACTCAAGTACCTGAGGTTCTGCCCCCCCCCCCAATAGCAGAAGCCTACAATGTCCTATTCATGAGGTATTTTTACCTGCTATTTCCCAAGAAAAGCTCAACAACTTTGATTCCCCCCCATTGAGAATATGGTAGGATGTCCCTATTTCATCAGAGAAATGTTGGAGGGTATGCAATTTAGTGCCCTCCTGGAGGTGATTCTTGCTTGGATGGGGGTGGAGAAGGATGAATTTGTGGTGAGCTCCAGGTTGGAGGTAGAATCCTGTATCTGTGCACAAAAGGTTTCTACAGAACTATAGAGAGATGTCTATAGACAGATGTCTATAGCAAGCTGGCCCAACTATGCATTGGAAGGAAAGGCATACATCCGGACATAGTGTCCAGATCAAAGTAAGCAATAGTACCGCTTTGTTCTGCCTTGGTCAAACCACACCTGGAGTACTGTGTCCAGTTCTAGGCACCACAGTTTAAGAAAGATATTGACAAGCTGGAATGTGTACAGAGGAGGGTGACCAAGATGACCAAGGGTCTGGAAACCAAGTCTTATGAGGAACAGTAGAGGGAGTTGGATATGTTTAGCCTAGGATAGAGGAGATTGAGAGGAGATATGAAAGTCATCTGCAAATACCTAAAGGGCTGTGACATAGAAAATGGAGCAAGCTTGTTTTCCTGAGCTGCAGTCCTGAACCAATGGCTTCAAGTTACAAGAATGGAGATTCTGACTAAACATGAGGAGGAACTTTCTGACAGAGCTGTTCAACAGTGGAACAGACTCCCTCAGAAGGTGGTGGACTCTTCTTCATTGGAGAGTTTTTAAGCAAAGGTTGGATGGCCATATGTCATAGATGCTTTACAGAGATTCCTGCATTGCAGAGGGCTGGACTAGATGATTTCTATGGTTTTATAATTCTATACATTTACACATGCACGCACGCACACACCAACATTCTACGCATGTCTACTTAGAAATAAACATGATTGAATTAAATGGTCCTTACTCCAATTTAAATGCTTATACATTTGCAACCACAGTCCCTTAACTCATCTGATCGATGGGAAATTATTTCTCACTTGTGAACAGAGCTTTCAGACAGAATAGAATAGAACAGAATTTATTAATTTCAGTCACAGACCAGTTCCAGCTCACATATAATATCAGGGAAATCATAAAACACGATAGGGATACATTTGAATTTGCAATTGGGTATAACAGGGGCAATACAGATATAACAGCAGTTAAAAATATATAAATTAAATCTTAATCACTAAAATATAACCTAAAATTGTCATCCAAGGCCTTAGTCATTATGGTAGCACAGATTGTTCCCTAAGTTTTATGGCAGTCGCACAGAATTTGGCCACCCTTAGGCCACCCTCTGGATCCTTGTCCTCTACCAGGGATTTTAGAAGTTCAGACCCATTTGGAGATTTTTGTATGAGCTTTCAGACAGATGCAGGGCATGAAGGAAACCTCATCCATTGAGTTTTCCATATTTGTCACTGTTTTAATACAGGGGTAGGGAAACCCTGGCCTCCAGATCTTGTTGAACTTCAGCTCCTATCAGCTCCAGCCAGTCCATCCAATGATCAGGGAGGATGGGTGTTGTAGTCCAACAATGTCTGGAGGACCACGGGTTTCATACTGTATCCCTGTTTTAAGATGGCACAAGTCCACATCTCCCAACTTGGTGTCTGTAGCTGCAGTTTGTGTGTGGGACTGTCAAAAGGCTAGGAGGTGCAATTCTCAACTAGTGAATTACAGCAGATTTTTTAAACAGGTTCTTAAGATATTTTCAGGGGATTTTTTTAAAAGCCACTAATTCATAATATATGAATATTGAGATTTTTGTAGTTAGCATGTTTTATTTAGGCATAAACTAATAGTTCTGCCAAGATGGTGAGGTAAGGCATCATTGAAGATAGGGGATGGGAGATGTTATGTGTGAACAACGACAGATCTAATTGAGCTGAGCCCTCAAAACCTTTCAGCTCAATCTACAGTTGCTGAGGGTTTTCTTAATACCAAGAGGAAAGTGGAACATGGTTCTCTGTGTTGCTGCATTGCTGTTGGGACTAGAAATCAAAGAGGGAACTGGATATATCCAGTCAAAAATGGCAAGAAAGAGCAGACTGAGAGGAAAGCCATCTTATTCCTAAAATAGTGGGGCTATTGTTTGCTGAGCCCAAACATCAATTCTGTAATGTCTTCTGCTCACTGCCAAAATACAGGTTTTGTTGTTAACTTATCCCCACTCCTCTCACAGGGATCACGGCCACACACTTCTCTCCACTGTTGCGAGATCACAAAATCCACCCACACCACTTGGGGGTTTCCAAATGCAAGCTCTGCATTCCAGAAGCATGTCAGGGGAAGGATGGAAGCTGCTTGGGAGGTTTTGAGCAGAAAAAACCAGCTGCAGGGAAAGTCAAACATCCCTCCCCTCCAAAAACAGATCCCTGAGACGCCTTTTCATTAACAACAGACAAACATCAGTGGTTCATTAAAAAATATTTATATGTAACATGTAGTTTGCCCCTTTGTTTGCTAGGAAACTCTCTGTGTCTGGTTTCCATTTTTCTTTCTGAAACAAAAAGAAAATACTCCTTTTTTTAAAAAAAAGTGACCTTTCCCTTAAAAATTTCACCCACATGCTGCTGTTATCATTGCTGAATGTGCACATATGTCTAAGGGAAAGCTGGGTCATAGTTAAAAGCATGCGATTACAACCCTTCCTGTCATTCAAGTATATCTAGACTCACATACCAGAGGCTCTTAGGTAATGGGTAATTTGTTAAGAGTCCAATTGGTATGAGCTCCTCCCACATACATCAGGGAAGAAACACAGAGGCCAGATTTTCCATTCCCTCCTCCATAAAAAATATATAGCTCATGCCAATGTGAGAGTCTCCCTCCAATCTTGGCCTATCACACACTGTCTCAGATGCCGATTCGCTCCTTGGCTGAATATTGCAATGGTCACCTTATAAAGAAACATATATATGAGACAATGCTGGAATGACCTTTTCTGTTGCAAGGCACCATTTTATTGCAGTCTTGTATTCCCATCCTTGCAATCAGAGCAAAATCACCTGCTTTGGGCCATTTGAAAATGGTATGGTCATCCTCCCTGTCCACCACCTTCTTCTTCTTCTGTACTATAATTAATATGTTTAAAGGAACCAAAAGAAAAAGGTATGGTCATGCTCTCTGTGATTTTTTAAAACACTAGGCATGTATGTGCCATTCTGTTTGGTAATTGGAGTATCCCCATGATGGAACTTGTTTCCTTCATGGGGATGAATCTCTTCATCATGCCCTGCTTGTGAGGTTTGGAGGAAGGCCTACTTGCTTATCACTGCTGAAAACAAAGTGTTGGGACAGACAGATAGATCTTTGGGCAGATCCCATAAGGACAAATAAGGACATTTTTAAGGCCCATGGACACCAGAGGGCACATGGGAAGTTATCCTGATAACACACACACACACACACACACACACACACACACACACACCCTTGAAGAACTAGGCTTCATGTTTTTGGTGATTGTCAGCACTGATCACCAGTATTCACCTCTCCAGCCAATATGACAGAATGAGTGAGAGTATGTGTAGGAGGCATGTCTCCGTTTACTAGTTGTGAGAGAAGATTTATAAGCTACATATTGTTCTGTTTGAAAAGCAGTAATTGTTAATTATGAATAATAATTTATATTTAGTTTTGTTTTGTGTCATTAGTGCCTTTCCATTCCCAAAACACTCAGAGAGCAACATGCCTTAGAATAAAAGCACGTGACACCTGGAGGAACTAGGAGGGGACAAGTTTCCTATTCCCCAAACCTACTGGCCCGTTTGACAGCATCAACAGGGCAACAGCATCACCCCTCAAGAGTTGCTGCACCTGCAGGTGGTATGAACCCTGCCAGAAAGGTCTAAAAATGGAAACACATGTGGCAGCGTCTTTCATACTTTCCTGCCCATAAACCAGAACTTCACTAACACGAAAGTTTTGAAATTTTGTTGGCATGTGCACACATGCCCTAGAACTGGCATCCTTGGTGTTTTTACCCATTCCTCAAAACTCTCAGAGTAAAATATCTGTGTGGCCATAGATCCATGCTGACTTCAGTGCACATGCAGTGTGAGTGAATCCTAAAGGATTCAGTGCACAAAGTCTGCTGTTTTACACATTGTAGGTAGTAAGGCTCATTTTCTTCTGTTAAATTGGATAGCCTTGGCTTGAGCCAGGTTATGGGGGGTTCACCCTTAGCCTTATCTCTGCCAAGGTCACATAAATCTTCTGGCCTGTCCATCTTTTGTTTCCATGAAGGCTCCTTACTTGGTTGGCAACCCTAGAAGATCAGGGTTCTCAATTGCTCAAGGAGTCTCCAGAGAACTTTCCTGACTGCAGAACCGCATTTTTGCTATGAAAGGGGAGGGAATCGCATGGCCTTAGGAGTGGGGGCTAAAGCTCACAACCACAACCAGATCCTCTGTGAGATTATACATACATTAACATGGTTACTTTTTTAAAAAAAATATTGTTATACTGATGCATAGCAGCAGAGATGAACCTTTGACAATGTGTAACAGTGCAGGGAGAGGGGCATTCAGACAGTGATTCTTGTGGGAATAAAGCATTCCTGTTTCATTTTATTTATTTATATTAATTTTATTACAGATATTTGTATCCCATTCCTCAGTCCACATACTTTCAGAGCGGCTTCAAGTTTTAAAAAGATATAAGCATAAATAACATCTTTAATAATTTAAAAACAGCAGGATCAGCAAAATTTAAATAAAAGACAGGAAATTCCCAACATAAAAAGAGATCTAAGAGTTTATAATGAAAGGCATGGGCAAATGAAAGAGCCTAGATGGGGAAAGTGCTCTACAACCAGGGTGCCACAACAGAAGAGGCTCTTCCCCTGGAATCCACCTTCCGCACTTCAGAAGATTCAGGGAGTTAGTGAAGGGCCTCTGTGAATTATCCTATAACTTGGACATTTTCATGTAGAAGAATGCAGTCCTTTGGGTACATGGATCCCAAGCGCTTTAATTTGTTTATTCAATACACACCCACACACCCCGCTGTATCATAAAGATATATTGTAGTGGTTTACAACAAAATAAGACATCAAACCGAGCAATAAAATCATAAAAAGTTAAAAGCAAAAATAAATTAAAGAAGACATTAATAGACCATTGTTGGGGGTATACTCTTAATTGCCTGCGTAGGCCTGGTGGAACAGAAAAGTTTTCAGCAGGCAGATAAAAGTTGACGCAGAGGGCACCCGCTGAATCTCTATTGACGAAAGACACTCCTGCAGATGATCTCAGTGATTGAGCTGGAATATAACAGTTTGGGCAATCTCTGCCGTGTCCTGGACCCAATTTGTTAAGGGCTTTGTAAATCAATGCAAGAACCTTGATGGGCAGCCCATGTGATGTCATCGGGAAGGGACAGCTTTGTTTGGAGTTAGTTGTTGTCAGGGGTTCAGGGAGAGAGGCACAGATGAGGGAGGAGACTGAGAGCGAGGGGGAAGAATCCAGGAACGAGGAGGAGGAGGAGGACAATGACTTGAGGGTTTCCATGAGTCTTTCAAGTGAATCGGAGGATTCCCAAAAGGGGGCGCCCCTGGTCAGGCCAAGGGGAGCCACAGGGGGGACTCGTCAGGAGCAGGGGAGCAGCGGGGGAACCCCGAGTGGGAGTTGGAGATCGGGGCCGGCTTCCCCGCCGGAACGGAGTGAAGAGGGTGGAGTTCCCAGTGTGACAGACGAAGCAGAGCAGGAAGCAGAGAGGGGAAGGAGATCGGGGCAAGACGTCCTGCCGGAAGGGGCGGAGAGTAGTACAGAGAGTAGTGTAACTGTCAAGAGGAAGGTCAGGGGTAGCGAACGCGCGCCAAGTTCAAATGTGGAGGCGCGCGGAAATGCGGAGAGCCCGGAGGAGGAGCCTGGTCCCAAAGCACGGAGGAGGGGGGAACAGGCGTCTGGGGACTCAGCGTCAGGGGAAAGCAGGAGGGAAGGAACCCAGGGGGGCAGAAAGACCCTGCGGAAAAGGAAGGACAGGAAGAGGTGGACCAGCAAAAGCCTCTTAAACTGGTGTGGAGGCGGGACTGATTCAGAGGGGACTTCAGCGGTCTAAGCGTAACAGACGTGGGGCTGCGCGCCTCGGCTGCGGAACAAACAATGTACTTCAATAAAGACTTTTGTAAATAAAGTGGACTTGGCGTTGGTCTCTTGTGAGCTGGGACCTGAGGCGGCCCTGACAGTTGTAATAACACTGAACACATCAGACCATCCCAGGTTTCTTGATAATGGAGTGAGAACCAACACATTGAATGATGGCAGGAAAGGGATCAGCAGTCAGTGCAGTTGTTTGCAGTGGCAAGGAATATTAACCAACCAATCTCCATTAGTAATCTTGCTGTTGCTTTGTGTATCAGCTGAAGTTTCTTAGTAGTCTTCAAGAATTATCCCCTCATACAAATTGCTATACACATCCAAACATGATGTTACCAGATAAGCATAGCCAGGCTATTTCTGCCTAGTTGCAGCAGCTGCACCACCCATGGTTGGTAGAAGGTGCTTTAAGCTGCAGAAGCTGCTTGGGCCTCCAAAGAGAAAGCCAGATCTAACAACACACCCAAGCTGTGGAGCTGATCCTTAGGGGGAATGCAGCCCTATCCAGAAGAGATTGAGTTCCTTCATCTTATCTCAACTGAGCTTCAGTTTACTGGCCCTCTTGGGGACTCCACATATTTAGCACATCTGCTAATTCACCTAAATCTGATGAAAAGGAGACCATGAGATTAGATATCATCCTCATATTGTCAACGCCTCATTCCAAATCTCCAGATGATATCATTCAGTAGTTTCACAAAGGTGTTAAATAGCACAGAGGACAAAACAGAACTCATAGGACGTCTTCCATTAGGCAGAGTGATAAGCTCCTGGCATCACTTTCCAGAAATGGCCTTCAAGATAGAAGTGGACTCACAGGAATGCAACATCCCAGATACCCTATCCAGAAGGATGATCTGGTTACTGGTATTCCAAGCCACTAAATGGCCAACAAGAATGAACAATGTTGCTGTCCCCCCATGTTCTTCTCTTGGCATACGCCATTCATCAGGCTGACCAAGGCTGTTGGAGTTCCAGACCTAGACCTGAAGCCAGAATTGAAATGGGACCAGACAAATAATGTGCAAATGCATGCCTCAGTTTCTCAGTTGTTAAATAAACACATAAAATGACAGAGAGCTACAATCCAATGACATCAGTGACTATTGAAGTAATCTCTTTGACGGCAGGTGTGGACCTGGAGACAGATAACTATTTGAAAACAGGGACATAGGGATTTATGTTCCATCTCCAGAATGAATGCATTATGTGGATTTGGGCAAGTGATTATCTCTCAGCCTCAGCTGGACATCCTTAAAATGGGAATGGGAGTGATCTACCTCTCAGGAATATTTGAGGGAAGACACAAGGACTTTTGCAATGCCCTATGCCCATTTAAAGAGCTATATATATTGCTGGTGTTATTATACCAGCCTCCTGAAACCTACTTGTACAAAGCTGCAGAAGTGACTGGCAGAATGCACAACATGCCCCCAGCATCCTTAAGCACCTTAGTGAGAGATTTTGTGAGACAATGCAAGCCTGCAGTATTAGCACTTGAAGCACATTAATTTTAATAATAGTTATCAGAAAATAGCACTTTTATGGCACAATATTATGCCAGGGGATTTACAACAGACTGAATCATGCCATTCGTAATTAAAGTTATTTTCATTTCTAATTTCATCTTAATTTCATTCCAATAAAAGATATGACAAATACTACATTAAAATATAAAAACCATTACTTCAGACAATTTCCTTGTGTTAGGCTGTTACGGAACACAAAATCTCCACGCAAATCATTGGCAGCACCAGAAGGGAAAGCATGACCAGTGACAGGCAAGGCTCTCCTTCAGTCCCAGGAATGATGCCGTCTTGCCGCTGTCAGCTCCAGCAGCTGTGAACAGGCCACGTAATCAGGGCAGCTTCCCACGTTCCGACTTCCCAACACGGGAGCACTGCTGTGTCTGACAATGTAATGCGGGACTTGGGAGATTGCCAGCTCAGAGAGAGGAGGTACTGCTGCTGACAGGAATGACTTGAGGAATCAGTGCCGTAACCTGGGACATGTCCCTTCTCTGTAACTTTCCTTTGAAACAGGGAAAGGAAATGTTAGCAAGCATGTTTTGAGAATTCTTCCCTGAGTCCCTGTTGGAGTCTCCATCTCAAGCCCTTTCTTCTGGGCCAATAATAAGAGGTTGGGAAGTACCTAAGAAGAAAAAACCATGTCCATGAGGGAAGAAAGCCATGGTTCAGGGGAAGAACGCATGCGTTGCATGCAGAAGGTCCTTGGTTCAATCCCCAGCATATCTAATTAAAAAGGATTCATTCAGCCTCCCCCTGAAGTGTGACCACAGCTGAATAGGCGTGCCCCACTGATCCACATCCTTTCATTTTATTCTGAATTTTTATATTGTGCTTTACTGTATTCTTGCGTTATACACCACTTTGATTTTTTTTCATGTTAAGCAGTATATAATAAACGTATACAATAACGTATACAATAAACAAATGAATAAAAATGATCCCTTGCAGAAAGGCTTCCTATAGGCATCTGATATGCCGCTGAGGAAAACAAGGAGCTAGACAAGAGAAGCTGTTGGTTTGATCCAAGGAGAGTCTTAAGATCTTAGGTCATGTTTTTATACTTCCTACCTTAATCAATCAATGGCTCTGGGAAGGCAACAAGCACAAATTAAAGAGCTAGAATTTGACTTAGGGCTTATCCACACTTGTGCCATGCTTTTCAGGCACAGGTCTGTATCTAAGCAGAAGTGTGGATGAGCCCCAGGTCATCAGGTGACCTCGGCCTAGGCACTCTCTTCTTTCAACCCATCTGGTCTCATGGGGTTGATGTGATGGTAAAATGAAGGCCATGCTCCATGGAAGAAGGGTGGAGTATAAACATAATAAATGCATAAATAATGTTGTAACCCTAGCCCCACTTTCTTAAGAGTAAGCCCCATTAAATTCAATGGGATTTACTTCTGAGTATACAGGATTGCAGCACATGGAGATGTCGGAGGAGAAAGATCAGGAGAAGACAAGGTGGGGTCACTGTGTGCATGCTCTCTACCTGGTCTGAGCCTCGCTCCTCACAAATTATTTTAAATATCTGAAGAAGAATTGATTTCCTGTGCTTTCCTTATATATTGTGTGAGCAAATGTCTTCTCGCCTGTTTGTTGATCTAATCAACAATGCTGAGAACCAACAGAACAATCCTGTGCAGGATTCTGAACACACTTACTAGGAAGTAAACCAGTTTTATTCAATGAGATTTATTTCTCGGGTGGGGGGGATATTTCTCAGAAATAGATCTTAAGGCTGCATTGGGGTTTCGCTTCCATGGCTCTCTGAATCTTGTCCCTTCTATTTTTGACCAATAAAATGTGCTGTCAGCTACATGATTTGTTTTAGGAAATCTCGGAAAAAAAATATCTTGATTTACTGAGGCCCACCCAGGATGCCATTTGAGAGTGCCCTGCTCTTCATTTTATCCTGCAGTGGAGATAATGCTTGGCTCACAGAAGGTATGCAAAGGATTAGCAGTCAGGGAATATTTGCAAAGTGTTTAGAAGGCAAAGCAAACACCATATGTACTAATACGGTTATTATTATTTATGTAGGGCCATGAGGGTGATCAGTTAGTATGAAACAAATAGAAAGAAAAATGCTGCAAATCTTTTCACAATCCAAATGATTATTATTAACAGTGGAAAGCAGGAAATATATAATTGAGGGGGGGGGGAGAATAAGAATAAAAAGGCTGTTAACAGCAGTTCTATACCCCGGCCCGAAATACATATTTCCCTCTCTGTGTCAGTAATGACACTTCCACTTGCCTGATGTTGAGGGTAGCTGAAATCTGAAGACCACAGACTTGATTTTATTGTGTTTGAATAACAATGGCTGCTTAGCATAAATAAATTGCATTTCACTTCACATTTACAAGAGAATTTAACAAAAGGGAAATAGGCCATAATCTGTATTAAATACTTGGGCTGTTCCTTAACCCTGAACTACACCAATACACGTAACTCAACCATCATCCACACAAATAAATAGAGTCAAATTGCAGACCTTGTTCATACACCCGTCCTCTCTTAATTTTCTTGAGGTCTCATTTCCAATTGACTTCCATTGGTGTTTTTCTAATATGGCAATCTGCAGGACAAATGTTTTTGTCAGGAGCTGGAGTCAGGACTAGGTCAGCAATAAAAAACACCAGTGTCAGCTCTAAGGCTCCTCTCCAGCAGCCTAAGACTCCCTCGTCTTGTCTCTCGTTGCTCCACCCTCTTAATTTATCTGTGTGTTCTGGGAATCCAGGGGAGAGGGGAGCTGGTCACAGAAGGAAGGAGAGACTCGCTGGCTTCTTCAGCAGCCTGCCTCATCTCTGCCTCTTGCCCCCCTTCCTCTCCACCCTCCGCTTCAGCCTCAGAGTCTGCACTGCTCTGACACAGCCTCTTGCTGCTCACTAAACCCTGTTGCCTCTTCAGCTTTCAACACCTCCTCCTCCCAGTCTGGTCCCTCTTCTCCCTCTAACCATGCATCATCGTCCCACCACCCATCCTCTGGCTCTGAGCCTTCTTCCCTTGGGGGTTCCCAGCTGGTGCCTCCCACCACTCCTCTGAACCCAGCCAGTCCATGACAGTTTCCACTTTGGCAGATACATGGCAAGTGCAGAATTGCCTTGAATCACTTTGGAGACCCCTCATACGGAAAGACTGGAGGCATCCCACTTCAGCTCAAATGTATCAGAAATCCTTCTGAACCATCCCAATTTGACTTGGGATTTGTCCAGATCCGATGCACACCCTCTACTTGAAAAGATGGTGCTGGAAGCTGTCCTCAGCTGCCCAATGTATCAACACTATACTGCCTACCCGCATATCAGCACAATACTTTTGCACACATACACACCACACACTTTAGTTTTGTTGTTGCCATAGGACTATAAGCCACAATCTTCTCTCTAAATAACATCTTTAAGCACAGTTCTCATCCCCATTTCCAGACTGTTCCATTTACAGCAGCCTTAAAGATGGCAAGTACATTCCATGCTTGTGTGAATGCAATGTTTAATAATGAATGACCACAATCAGCCCATGATTTACCAATTATTAATTACAGCACCTCCATTATTTCCCCCACCCCCCTGCTCACCTTCTCCTCTCACTAGAGACGCCACACCATGGGAGCTGGCAATTGTTTCTTAAAATAAACAATGCAGAGGTCTGTCACTGTCATACATCAGAGACACAAGTCATCTACCGACAGAGAGCGAGAGAGATAAGCCATGGTGTTTGATGTAGGGCGCTTAGCAGACAGGCATATGGTAACTCTTTCTGCATCTGGACAATTAATCACAGATGCTTCCTTTAACTTACTACAACCCAGCCTCCCTCCCCCCACTCAAAAAGGATAATGGGACTAGGCAAACATTTGAAATGTATTGCTGACTTCAAGCCTGCTGCTCTTTCCCCTCTGTGGGCTTTCCAGGATTCTTAAGGGGACTGGAACAATGCCAGAGCAAGGGCTGATGCTAGAGTCATCACTTGCTCAAACTGTATCTCTTTATTGCCTATCGGAGGAGGGTATTTCAAAAGAACAAGAGATGGGGCTACAATTAATGGGAAGGGGAATATGCAGGGTACACAAGGAATGGTGCCTTATACCAAGCCAGGCTGTTCGCCCATCTAGCACAGCATTGGCTACTCTACTCTGATTGACAGGCGCTGGCTTTCCAGGGTCTCAGGCAGAGTTTTAGTTCTGAATAAGACAAATCATCCCTTCTCCATTGTACTTCTTCTTTCAGTGCTGATTCATACATGCAGCAATTGCTGTCTCAACCCTGCATGCAATGTGGATTGAATCTGCAGCAAATACTGGAAAGATAATCCAAAAGTACTTGTCTGATTGCTTAAAATACAAGTTTTCTTGCTTCGGTACCAATATCTAATTTAATAAAATTATCGGTGTCGAGGAAATTAGCATTGTGTTGATAAAAGTGTCCAAAATCACCCAGTGGGATTGACCTTTCTGACAGCAGCTTTCTTATGCTTCCCGCTCTTTATTCCACACATCCTCTTGTTTAATACAAACCAAATCTATCAATTTTCATTTGACAAATATTGGAGGGCATGCTATTGTGCAGCTTTGATCTGGCAACTCTAAGCAGGATTATTTGTCAGTGACAGCACGTTAATGTTAAGCAATTACCCATTTCTGGGATAAGTGCTACATTTCGGATGTCAGAAGTGGAGATGGCTTGGAAACAGCCCCAGGAACCAGGTAGCACCATCTCCCTTCTCATCAGACACTGGATTCAAGCAAGGCTATCAGGAGCCTGCCAGTCAGTTAATGCGGCAAAGACACACAGACACAGACGCGAGCACACGCACACACACTTTTCCAGGAAATTGCTTGGCACCATGCAGTGCTGACGTCTGCCTGTGATGTTGTAAAATGCAGTGTTTTGACATCACTACAGGATCACAGCAAAGAATTCACTGAGGCTGGAAGAGTGGAACTGAATGGAAAATGGCTTGAGTGAGGGGAATGCAAAATAGCTCTGCTTGCTCAAAAACATGGAATGGAGCATGACGGAAATCATGCGGATGGTTAAGTCTGAGGAATGACTGAAGAGAGCGAGGAAGATTTGTGCACAAGAGAAAATAGGCTGCTGCCTCAACATGCTCATGCCGTAGTTAAACTCTAGCAGCACTCTTTGTCCTTTTTGCTTATAAAGACTAATGACTGATTCTGTACACACTGGAGTCTGTGACCTTTTGGGTGTGCAGAGTGCTTGTGCTTTCCAAGTGCATAGATCTGAAGCTCCTTTGGTATCGTTTCATGGCTGTGGCTCCTCACTTCCAGAGTTCCAGGGGCAGCTGCAGGGTGCTTTGACTTTGGGTGCTTATGTTACATCAGTTTATGTTCAAATGCATACATGTTGAGCATAGGGAAGGAGATAAGTACTCAGACAGACTGTGTTGCTCTGTAAATCAGCATCAGTACACAGTCACTGAGGAACCACCTTCAAGCTCTTTTTCCTAGACAGAAGCAAAATGCAGACTTCCGTCTCCACACTGCAACTCCCAACTGCTTTCTCTCCAGCCTCCTCCCATTCATGATTGTGAGGTGTGTCATAGGTGGCAGCGGCCACCAGCCACCAGCACCCCACATGAGGAACCTGTGGCCCTCCAGATTGTGTTGGGCTCCAACTTTCATCATACCATGACCATTTGCTATGTTGGTTGGGGCTGATGGGAGTTGTATTCCAACAACATCTGGAGGACCATAGGCTAGCCATCCCTGATCTATGTTCATTCAAACAACATAATTTAGCCATCAAAAGCGATTGAGCAAAGAAGCGATCTTCTGTTAGTTGTAGAAACATAAGCTGATTTTCTGTGCTCATTAGCAAGCAATCAAGCAAAACAAAAGATGATTGTCTCTTCAGTTGACATAGCACAATAGCATTTCCATTGATATCCGTACTGTGTTATCAAAAATCCAGAAGCCATCTGCTCCCATGTACACATCCTAATGTAGAGATGACCTTGAGCTCATCTTGGTCCCCAAGTATTATACAATCAAAAACTTAGATATTAGAAATGTAATAAGCTATTACATTTACTCCTATGGAAGAACTATAGCAGGGGTCAGCAACCTTTTTCAGCTGTGGTCCACCGTCCATCAGACCATGTGGGGGGCCGGACTATATTTTGGAAAAAAAATAATGAACGAATTCCTATGACCCACAAATAACCCAGAGATACATTTTAAATAAAAGCACACATTCTACTCATGTAAAAACACACTGATTCCCGTGGGCCAGATTGAGAAGGCGATTGGGCCGCATCCGGCCCCCGGGCCTTAGGTTGCTTGTTGTTGTTTAGTCGTTTAGTCGTGTTCTGACTCTTCGTGACCCCATGGACCAGAGCACGCCAGGCACTCCTGTCTTCCACTGCCTCCCGCAGTTTGGTCAAACTCATGTTTGTAGCTTCGAGAACACTGTCCAACCATCTCATCCTCTGTCGTTCCCTTCTCCTTGTGCCCTCCATCTTTCCCAACATCAGAACTATAGGATAGAGGTAGTCATTTGTCCAAGGCCACTCCAAGAATACAAAGTGACTGGTTGAACCTGGGCAAATTACAGTGCTAGTAGACCACACTGGCTTAACTGGTATTGGAGTAAAACAATTTATGCCAGTGAGATGGATAAGCATGGACTGTATTCATACAAGACAGGGCCAGCCAAAGACATTTTGCTGCCTGAGGCAGAACAGCAAATGATACCATCCCCAGCCTAGGTGCTTAGTACCCAAAGCCAGTCAAGTTATTCTGGCAGCTTGGCTGACTGAACAGATGGGAGTTGATGTCCCATTAGCAGATTGGATTTGGTCTACTAAACAAGAACAAAGAAAAGTACAAAGAAAAGAAATCAGCGATTTATTGGTTAAAATATGAGAGAAGCATAAATACTTCACAGCACCAGAAATTTCGCCCTTGGCTTCAGTTATTAATAGTGAGGGTTTACAGGTCGCAAGAGAATTAGAAGATTGTTCCAGCTGGTGTAAAGCAGGGAGGGGGAACCTGCGGCTCTCCAGATGTTGTTGGACTCCAACTTCAAGTCAGCATGGACCAAGGCAAGGGATGGTGGCAGTCACAATCCAATGACATCTGGAGAGATGAAGGTTTCCCAACCTCAGTTTAAAGGGTGATTCACTAGATTTAAAGGTTTTCTATTGAATGGAATTATTTCATCATATCTCCAGTTAGTTGGGAAAAGGCCATTCATAAAGTTTCTGGGGATGAAGTCAAACCACTGCACTGACAGCACTAAAGTGACTTCCCCAGGGTGCAAGTCTGGGCAGTGTGTATGGAGGTCCTGGGCTGCCCAGATGAAAGGACCTCCCTCTTGGCCTCACTGCTGTGGGCATAACTGTCATCTCTTGATGTCCAGGCTTCTTAGTCTTGGCTGCAGAGCCATCATCCAGAGTGACTGGTAAGGTAGAGTATAAGAAGTGGCCCAATATTGCTGAACCCCATTTGCTGCTAGCTCATCAAACCTCTGTATCTAGAGCCATAGAACAGACACCAGAGATTAGAGGGTCAGATGTAGGCAGTGCTTCATTTGGGATACTCTGTATACATAGAGAGATTCTTGTGGGGGAGGGGGGGAACCTTAATAAAACTAGGATTTTACTTTGTTAGAAGGACCTTTAATTGGTTCTGGAGGATTGATTCTAAATTATGTCCTGACACACACAAGATCAATAAGTCCATTAAAGCAGAGGCAACTTTGCAAAACTACTCTACTCATCACCTCGTTGCCTTGCGCCCCATTTTGTGTGTCACCCCCATCATGCATGCATTCAAAATACAAGGTACGTCTCTCATTACTGCCCCCTAACCTATTAATCCCCCTCTTTTTAACCAAATCATAAAACATGTGGCTGCTACATAAATGATGAATGGTTTTAAGGAGGTGGGGGACAAATCACACTCAAATGTTTCCCTTGTAGCTGTGGGTAGAGGTAGTGGGGAAGCAACCCAGGTCCATCAGAACATGGGGAAGGGCTGTAGTAACTCAGCAGAAGCAGCATGTGCAGGACCTCTACAGAGTTGGGAAAGCCCTTTGCATGAGACCTTGGACAATTCCATCCAGTCAGTGTAGGTATTGGGCTTAAATATTATTATTATTATTATTATTATTATTATTATTATTATTATTATTATTATTATTATTATTATTATTATTACAATCTAAGGGCTAAATTTCCCAGAGAAAGCTAATACCTGGCTCTGAAATTCTGTTGAGAGGTTCTCAAAAGTGGTTAATTTCTTCACTATATACGTAGGCAAAAACGTACAATAAAAGGATAGCTTCTTAGTACAGTGGTGCCTCAGAAGTCGAACGGAATCCATTCCAGAAGTTTGTTCAACTTCTAAAACATTTGGAAACCGAAGTACAGCTTCTGATGGGCTGCAGGAAGCTGCTGCAGCCTATCAGAAGCCGCAGAAGTCATGTTGGACGTTCAGGTTCCAAAGAATGTTCGCAAACTGAAACACTCACTTCTGGGTTTGCGGCGTTCGGGAGCCAAACCATTCGACTCACGAAGGATCCAAGGTACGACTGTATTCTAAATCATTTCTAAGGTTTGCTTTCTTGAGTCTTGACTTCCCTCTTCCCACTTCTGGGCACAGTTGCCCTCACACTTATGGAAGTGGATAGTTATCCACTTGGAGGGCGCAAGTGGATAACTTGGTGGATGTCTTGCCCTGACATCCACCAGTTGAGTGCAAGAGTTCCAAGCATGATGAGCCCCTTACAAGTGAGCAGTTGCTCATCATCACACATGTTCTACCTGACTGTGGGCTTTTCACAGGCATCTGGTTGGCCACTGTGAGGACAGAATGCTGAACCAGATGAGCCTTCGGCCTGATTCATCAGATTTCTCATATTCTTACAGGATTTCTCCTCAGACATCTTTCTGAAATCAGCGGGGATTAGCAGCGCTTAACTTTAACTGGACTGTGGCCTGGAACATTAACTACACAACTACAATATAGAGGAGGGGAAACCATATAAATATCATTACTACATTTATTGCATTGCAATGCTATTAAGGTTAACATTTTAGAAGCCTGGTAAAACATTTAGCAGTCCACACCTTATAAACGGTGCGCTCAGGGGAAGAGCTAAATGGAGCTCATGTCAAAGCAAATATCATTGCCCACTGAATTATGCACACCTGCTCTTTCTTCAAGAGGCAGGAGATCCTAGAATGTCTCTCCATCCAAGCACCAGTTGGATGTATAGCTAGTTCGGCTTTACTGCCTGACCTCTGCTCTCGATAGCTTCCTAGGCAATTAAGCTTCCTGAGTGCAGGCTATCAGGAATCATCTTTAGGAATTCATATTGACATTAAAAATAAAGCCCCTATGTACCTATTAATCGAAATCATTAAATTTAATGGGATGTTAAATAAATACCAACTAATTATGGAAACATATTTGCCAAGGTTTAGCAGTGGAATAGATGCCATCAATTACATGGTTATTAAACCTCAAAAAATCTACACACTTAATAAAGAACTGACATTTAAATAACATATTAACAGTTTTATAAAGCATTGATACAGCTAGTGTTTGAGGAGGGCTTTCCGTTTAGAACATTTGGCTTTTCTTGAATGCCTTGCCCTGGTGCAACATGGAAAAACAACTCTGTCTTAGGCAGCTCTGGCCACAAAAGCAACACAGTTTTTAAAAGGAAAAACTCACTCTTCTGCTAACAAGGATAGCTGAAAGGGTCAAAATATTAGATTGGTGTTTTCATTGCCCTCTGCTAACATCATAAGGTATCCATTATTTCAAGTGCTGACACCTACTTGAGGTTCACATCTTATCACATAAAGGTTACCTTTTATTTTAAGACATCATAGGTCCAAAAATGTCAAAAGAACAGCTCACCAATCCACTGATTTGAAATAAAAAAGTAAGGGAGGTGATACTGTTTGTCTTGTTGGTTCAGGTGATGGATTCTCCCAAGTTCCTCCCAGTGAGCTTCCCTGAAAGATTTAAATCTTTTTTATATATCCCCAGGTTTTTCATGCCCAAGGTCTCAAAAATTGTTAACTCGCCTCTAGTCAGGCCAATTTAAAACCACTGCTGTGTAATAATTCACTGAGATCTGCAATGTAAAGCTTGATTAAATAACTTATAGATAACTCCACATGCAAGAGCCAGGGAGAGATAAAAGGCGCAATAGAAGTACGAAATGTTGGGACAGAAGAAAAGGCTCCAGTTGCTGCTGCATTGACAGGCAGCCAGTGCCCTGGGTTTTTAGTGCGTTGTGCGGGGAACAGAATGAGAATTTATTCCTAGGGAGAGAAAAAGCTTCTGTTCTGAATTGATTAGAGGTTTTTAATTCCTGTAAAAGCATCATGAGGAAGAAAAAAAGCAGTATCTGAGTCACTTTGGTTTGAAAAGCTGCTGGCACTCTCTATCTCCTCCTCTCTCCCTCTTTCTCCCTCCCTCCCTCTCTCACAGAGAAGCTGTCTGGATCCCAAAGAGGTATCACCTGAGCAGCATTTCCCACAATAAACTTGGCCCAGTTAGCTTGACAGCAGAACAAAAAAACAAGAACAAGTTAGTACCACCAGCCACTCCATATATTTTGATGCTTTTTTTATCCTTCAGATCTGCTCATCACATATATTCATAGGCCACCTTGATAGCTCTGAGTGTTGCTGTTGTTTTAAACAGCTACCTAAGTTCATCTCATACAATTTATTCTCCTTTCCCCACTTTGCCCCAATTAGCCCATCTCTCCTACAGCTTTCCCCCACCCCCCAATAGTCTCATGTTAGTAGAGCAACCTGGTACCCGCCAGATGTTTTGAACTACAAATCCCACCAGAGATTTCTTAGTGCAAAACATCTGGAGGGCATCAAATTCTGGGAAGCTATGCTAGCTGCAAAATGCTTAGCTGCAAAATGGTTAAATTTAATTTTTTTATCGTTTAGAATAACATCAAAAGAGGCAGTAATCCTCTGTTTGAGAGTCCCCTGGGCTGGCTTTGTGTGAGAAGGTGGGAATGTGAGTGAAGAAAGACCAGTGAAAAGGTATTTATATATAAATAATCCCACAGGAGAGCGAATTTAAAATTTAAGATATATCTTAGAGATATCTCTACATCTCTGAGGACTCTTTTTTTTTTTTTAAGGTGAACCCAAATTGTTTGGCAGATTACAAAATCTGACATTGAAATGGCAACATGTAGACCTGAAGACAAGACTAATTGGCCTGTGAATGATCTCAGAGCTGGAAAGATGGAAAGAAGCACCAACCTAGCTAGCCAGCTTACTACAAGCAGCTGGTCATGCTGACCTAACTGTCCCCTGGCATTTATTTGCCCACTTTCTTTGCAAGAGACCCCCCCAGGTGCTCCTGTAATTACATCAGGCGGTTTATGTTAGGTGAAGCCCCCTCCACTATCCCTACCTACCCTCAGCATGCCTGATATTCCTGGTACCTTGTAAATGCAAACTCATTGCTGAAAACATTACCATGCAAAGGCAGGCTTTTGGAGTCAGCACGACACCTGCAATAACAGCTGAGAGCCAAACGCTTCCTTTTGTGCCAACCGAGTGGTACCTGTATCTTTTCACTGTGTGCATGAGCAATTCCCAGCCAAAAAAAGGGGGGGGGGATGGCTCAAGGGAAAACAGTTCAGAAATTCTTTCCCTTTGCTCTTCTGCTTCAAAATGAAGCCTCATCCGCTGCAGGTAAGAGTGTGTGTGTGTGTGTGTGTGTGTGTGTGTGTTGGATGAATGAATCTAATGAGAGAGGGGGAGACTCATGGATATAATGTGCAATTCTGTGCCTAGTACTGATCCATGCCAATATGATGTGGCCAAAGTATTACTCTGCAGCTGGACTGTCTGCAACCACTAGACTCTCAAGTCCCTTGCTGACCACAAGGGGTGTCGGCGGCTGTCCTCAATGTTTTTAAAGCCTGTTTCCCTAAGGATGGCTCATTCCACCATTGGGATAATGCAGGGATGAGGAATCTGTGATCTTTCAGGTGTTGTCAAACTCCAACTCCCATCAGCCCCAGTCACCATGGTCAATACTTTGACATGATGCGAGTTGTAATCCAGCATCAGCTGGAGGTTCTCAGGTTCCCCACCTCTGGGATAGGGCAATTTGGACCTGCAGCCTAACAATTTCAAACATTTACACATTTCTGACATGGAAAGTGCCTCTGTGCTGAAAGGCTGCATGAAAATCACATGCAGTTCTTCACATGTGGTGACCACACACAGAGGTGTTTCCTTGTGCACCAAGCTGATGAATATCTGCTGAAAATCCAAGCACAGTGGTGACTTCCTAGCATTGTAACCATAACAAAACAGATGTCTTTGTTCTTCCATCTCTCTCTCTCTCTCTCCTCTCTCTCTCTCTCTCTCTCTCACACACACACACACACACACACACACACACGTGTGTGTAATTTATTAAAATGTTTACTGACTTCTCTTCACCAAGTTCAGATTCCAAAGCTGGTGTGCAACAATCATGTGTGTATGTGAGTGCATTTTTATACAATTATAAAAATGCTAAAAGACAGCAATTATGCAGGCTGAATCAAAGACAATGCAAATATGTTAGCCTGGCACCAGAAGAACCACTGGAAGTGGGTGGAGCCAAAGCCAGGGTGTCACTGCAGGGAAATCTTTTCCCTTCTGGTTGAATTACACATTTCAAATGGAGATAGCAACTGGAGAAGGGCTTCAGTAGAAGTTCTTAAGTCACAGGCAGATTGGTAAGGAAAGAGGCACTCCTTGAAGGATCTGGGTTCCAATCTGTTAGGGCTTTAAAGGTAAGTACCAGCCGCTGATATTGGGGCTAGAAGCACAACAGGCAGCCTGTGAAATTCTTTTATAATGGGTGCAATATGAGTGAACCTAGGTGTACTGATCATATTTTTGGCAGCTGAACCCTGAAGCTTCTGAGCAGCTCATAATGCAATGCTCTAATCTAGCTGGGAGGTTACCATAGAATAGATCATTGTGCCCAGACAATCCTGGTCCAGAATGGCCACAGCTGACAGAAGCTGGTAAAAGATACTCCATGCTGCCAAGGTCACCTGAGCCTTGAATGGTGAGGCTGGATCTAGGAGTACCACATACTGCTTACCAACTGTTTCAGGTGGAGTGCAACCCCACCCAAAGCAGAGCTCAAGGTAGCATATATGGTCTGACGCTAGGGTCACCTGGTGAGCTTCATGGCTGAGAGAGGATTTGGATCCCAGTGTCCTGGGTGCTTTAACCACTACACCATACTGACTTTTCACTTGAGGGTCAAGGACAACCTTCCCCCATGCTACTTTTTAAAACCAACCAGAAGGTGATGTAGGTGTGGTTTCTGCATCCTGCCCTCCATAAGCCCCATTCATTCATTTTTCCACTTGTACAATAAATTCATGGGGCAGGGGAGAGAAGGACAGTACCCCTGGGAATTTCATGAATTGAGTGTGATGTCCTGCAAAGAGGCCCATGCAGAGGAGCCCATTTTCAAACATCCCTGCAGGCATAGGGTGCCATTGTTCAGCATATGTATGGAAGAATGACTGAGCTGGACTCTGTGTTAGAAATTTCTCGTTCAAAGAGGCCCCTCTTCTGGCCGTAACTCTGGCTAATAGTCAACTAACCTTTACTCAGAGTAGACCCATCAAAGTACACAGACCTAAGTTAGTTCGTGGTCATTTATTTCAATGGGTCTGCTCTGAGTAAAACATTAGTTGAAGAAAACCCTTTCGCTTTAACCCTCACCAGGATTCACTGGGAAGTTACTCCTAACTCTGGCTCAGAACTCTGACGTTGCCTCCCCAGTTCAGACACAGCTTCCCCCAGGAAAGATGGGGAGGCTGGGCAAAGTGCAGGGGGGCAGGGAGGTGCTGCAATTGCCTGAGCAACAGGGAATGCTCAGCATAGCACAATCTCTGCCAAGTCATGGAGGCGATTAGCAAACGGCCCAGGGTAAATTAAATCACTTAATAAGCCATAAAATAAAAAGCAGCTATTGAACAGCCTGTAATAAAATACAGCATGTTTCTCTGCCGCTTACAAAGCCTTTAGTCTCTCTGCAACATAAAAAAAACACAAAAGCAGTTGTTAAGAAAGTGCCCTGTCACAAATGCTCACTCTTAACCAGGTGCATCTGTCTCATAAACGTCTACCTTGATCTTAGCCCTTCCTTTGCCACAGCTCTGCCCACCTGCAGTTCCTTCTATAAGTCTCCAGTTCATCAACACACACCTGATATTGCTGATGCTCTCTCCCACCAGATTCAGTTTCCTTTTTGTGTCCATTCATACAACCACTTCTTCAGCTTACTTCATCATGGATAGGATTGAAGGGTACAGATTCCCCGGAGAGAGCTTGCATGCATTCAGATTATATTTATTATTATTGCATTGCATTTCTTTCCTCTAAGGAGCTCAGCATTATGCTTTTACATTGTTTTGTAAAGTGTTGTGCTATATTTTTTATGATACTGTGGAATATAAATACTTTTATAAATAAAATTATAAATAAATAAACATTGCAGGCCTGGCACATGCCAGAGGCATAAGGAGCATACTGTTTACCATCAGTGTTATTTTGGACCATTTCCCAACAGATGTGATGAAGAAACTCCCCATATCAATTGAGAATGGTGTTCCTCTTCTGATACATGACATCTAGATGGGAGGATTTGCTGCACGGTACTCTGGGAAATGGAGGAACACACTTCTAGCTCCAGGTAATTGAAAGGAAAGCCAATTCTCTGAAAAAAAATGGACTCCTATTTCCGCACCCAAGATGAGTCCTGCTTGCAGGCTTCCCATTGTGAGCCCTGTAAGAACAGGATGCTCAAATAGAAGGGTGTTTGGCTTGGTCCAGCAGGACTCCTGTGTTCTTATGAGTCTCTCTTCCCTCAAGAGAGCTTTATATGTGGGGATATTCCAAGCCCTCTCTTTTTTCGTAATTGTAATTTTTATTTTGGTCATTCCAGGGACAGTGCATTAAGCTAAAACCATGTATAGTCAAAACACATTGGGTACAATGATGGGTGGAATCGCCAAAGTCTTTTTTCCCAGATGCCCACCCCCTTACTGCCCCCTTATTTTAATTTTAATTCCAAGTGTGTAAAGCTGAATGCACACAAGTTAAATGTTATCTACTGTATGTTGTTGTTTAGTTTAGTCGTGTCCGACTCTTCGTGACCCCATGGACCAGAGCACGCCAGGCACTTCTGTCTTCCACTGCCTCCCGCAGTTTGGTCAAACTCATGCTGGTAGCTTCGAGAACACTATCCAACCATCTCGTCCTCTGTCATCCCCTTCTCCTTGTGCCCCCCATCTTTCCCAACATCAGGGTCTTTTCCAAGGAGTCTTCTCTTCTCATGAAGTGGCGAAAGTATTGGAGCCTCAGCTTCACAATCTGTCCTTCCAGTGAGCACTCAGGACTGATTTCCTTCAGAATGGATAGGTTTGATCAGTCCATGGGACTCTCAAGAGTCTCCTCCAGCACCATAATTCAAAAGCATCTACTGTATAGTTCCAGACAATTGTCCTTCATGAGCATATTATCCAAGAATGGTTTTCCAAAGGAATCCATGAAAAAAGGGTGGCTGCCAATCATGTTGCTTTACATTCAATAAATGGATGCCAAACTTTAGAAAAGTTAGCCTTTCTTTTTGTATGCTGTGGGGTTCGGGTACATTTCCCATTAATGCAATGTTCCAGATCTGGAGGTACCGATAGTCTGGCAAGTCTCTTGTAGCTGACTTCCAGAGACAGGAATCAAAGCAGTTCTTTATTAGAAACCTCTGTCCAAACCTTCTCAAGTGTTGAAAATACTGGACCCACCCTTGTCTGTGGAGAAGAGAGCTGAGCCAAAACACAGCCCTTAACTTCCTAGCCTAATCTGCAGGCTGAGAGGCTGAGTTTTCAGTGATTCTTGGGGAAGTTCCATGAATATCTATGGGGTTCACCTATTGTAGGGGAAAGGGTATATCTCTGCATTGCCTAGGCAACAAAGGAATGCTTCCGTCTCTTCCTGAGCTGCAGCACACTAGGAGATGAGGAAATGTTAACGTATTGCCTTGGCAACTGAGTGACTCCTTACCTTCTTGCATAGTGCAGGAATAAAGGGAGACTGGTCCAGCTGCCCAGACAATGTGGGTACTCTCCTTATTGCCCCCTCCTGTAGCACTCTTAGACCAGTTTCAAAGAGAGAACCTCTCCAAAGAATTATGGGAGCTGTAGTTTACACCTCACATGGTGGTAATTTTCAGCTCCTTTAGCAAACTACAGTTCCCAGGATGCTTTGGGGGGAAGGAGACCCATGGCCATTAAAGTGGTATAACGGTGCTTGAAATATATGGTGTAGATGTGGCATAACGGAAGTCAAGGAAATGTTTTCATATTGCCAGTCGGAGAAGAAGGGCTGAGTGAAGATCTACGTAAGGAACAAGGGGGGAATAAAAATCTACATAGGGAACAAGGAAGGGTGGGAGGAGACCAGCAGTGCTTCCTATTTGCCAAGAGGCTGTGGAAGCAGCGGGGGGTGGGGCTGCCAAGGAGATGACAGATTCAGCTTCCAAGGACTGTGCCACAACTGTTGCTGTCACTGTAGCAGCAGCAGCAGGCGATGAATTCCTTGGAGGCTGGATCTGCTGCCCCTGTGGATCTTACCATCTGAGGCATTCCCCTCACTTTGCCTCATGGGTGAGCCAGCCCTGCCCTCCACCCACCATACTTCTAGACACAGGAGACTAGAACAGGCACACTGTGAAATGCCACCTTCTCTGACACACTGTGCCTGTCAATCCTATGTCCGGAGTGGACCACCTCCCTGTTCAGAGATACTATTCAGAAATGCAAGCAGCCATTGAAATATGCCTTGCAGATTACCAGTATGAGATTCAGTATGATTGTGTTGCAATTACAGAACAGTGTTTGCCTCCTTTCATGGCCTCCTGTGTAATGACTTAGAGGTACACCGGTTTCATGCTAAGGAGCTTGTGAAGATGGAGTTGCTATGTTCTGAGGACGTGCCCTCTATGTTCCTGTTCAGCAATTCAGAAGAACCAAAGAAGAAAGTTTCCCCCATGGGAGCTCATCACAAACTTTGCTTTGAGCCGGTGCATGCTGGGATAGGCCTTTGGGAACTCGAGGGAACATTATGTGGAAACCTGTGCAGCGAAGACATAATCAATAATACTCAAAGTTATGCACCTGCCTGCAGCATCTTGGGGCCTGGATTTGAGAAGCTACCAGCAACCCTTTAGCCTTATGTTCCACATTTCCAGGACACACTGGAGAGCTAAAAAACTGGATGAGCTTCTCATTCTCCTTCCAGTGCAATTCAAACATTTATTCATTAATAAGGGCATTGCTGAAATTAAACTTCTGGCTAGCAAGTAACAACAAACAAAACATATCTGCTTAAAAGGAAATTAATCTGCAAATCTTTCAGATTTCAGAGCTTCATTTTAGGATGTTCTGAGAATAGGTTTTTTAAAAACTTACCAGGCTTATTAAATATGGGAAGGAGGGCACATCTATACCCTGATCTTTTTTTTCCTGAAGGGAATAAGTGCTCAGGTTTAAACATCCTACACAATGTTGCCCATAGCAAAAGAAGCAGGTAGTTTTCAGAATGTTGGGACATCAAGGATCTGAATCTAAATTTGAGGAAGCTGTTGAAGTAATAAACCGGGGTCTGATCTCAGTAGTGGACTATGTGAAGGTTAACACAGTGAAGCTCAATCCTGTCAAGGCAAAGGTGCTCCTGGTCAGCCAAAAGGCAAGTCAGGCTGCGCTGGATAGGGTTAACTCCCCCTAAAACCTCAGATTTGCAGCTTAGGTGTACACCTGGATTCAGTGCTGAGTGTAGAGGTCCAGGTGGTGTTGGTGTTTGTATTGTTTACATTGCTTCAATAGCTTTATTCTATGGTCTATAAATTTGTATAATAATGGTGATTCATTTCCATTCATTTCCCATAGCTGAAAACCAAGTCTTACAGGAGTTCACTATGTTACCGTTTTGAAAGAGAGAACCTGGGTTTTGGATAATTCTTTTCCCGATAAGTCATTTCAACAGTGTGTACATGGATGCTGATCTGAATATATCTCAGGCATTGAGGTCTGGCAGCATACCACATCGTTCATTTTTACAGACAGCCACCATGATTGTTGACTGCTAATCTCCTAGTCAAGCTTGTATCTCTTCCGGTCACTTTGGCAATGGAAACTCCATATTCAGCAGTAGTGTACCTCAGAATACCAGCTGAAGGGAGGCAACAATGGTGACTGGCTGTTGCCTTCAGATCTTATTTGTGGCTATTCAGCAGGCATCTATGAATTGGCTACTGAAGGAAGCAGGATGCTGTGCAGATGGCTCTTCGGTCCAATCTCACAGGTCTCTTCCTATGTCTACTTGAAACCGTTTTAGGAGTTGATCAAAAACCAGAGCAGAGAAGCAGAATCAGTGAGAGACCTGAACTCTGGCTATATTCTACTGTGGCATACTACTTTACAGGAATGTGGTTTTTGAGAAGGTGCCCAGAGGCCTTGGGGTATCAGGTGCCAAGTGGTGTTTAAACATTTATTAAAATGACTTTATGCGCACATAAAAAAGGAACCTTCCAGCTGGGAGGTCAGGCTGGCTGGGAAAGGCATTGCCAGGGGTGGGGGCTGCTATGCTACAACAGCTGCTCGGGAGGACCTTGGTTTTTTAGTGTTCCAAAGTATGCAGAACTACAAAGGAAGAATCTTGGAATGGGCTCCCCTTCCCATTCCTGGTAAATCAGGAAAAGTAACCAAAAGTGTTTCTAGCCTGTCACTATTTTTGGGTGGGATTCAATGTGCTATTATAGTTGAAAGGTGCAATCAAAAACACTCCTCTTTCATCAGACCGTTGGCTAATTAAACTGTGTGGGGTGTGGGGGTGTTGTTTTGTCTGTTACTATATTATGTATCTTCGTATTTTTATATTTCAAATTGCCCTGTGGTCCTTGGATGAAAGGCAGCCTATAAATTTAATAAATAATTATGATAATCATTGGTAGGAGGTCTTGCTCTAGAAACCTGTTTCCCCGCAAAGACGGGACATTCTGCGATAAGGAAACGCAGTAGGAAGTGTAGTGCAACAATTGCCTCGACACAACATCGTTGAACTTCCCCACAAAGAAATTAGAATGAATAAACAGGTCATCTGGAAGTGCCCCCCCCCCCCCCGCCAAGAAAAGTACACATGGGAGAGTCAACTCTGCTTTCCAATGATCTCTGAGGATCTGCCTGGTGATGCTCAGCAATCTTCTACCACCACCCTTTTCTCTCCACAGCAGGAGAAGAGGTGACACACATCTTATTGGGGGCAGGGGAAGAGATACTGATATGCATCTGGCCTAATTCTTTAAAAGCCCACTTTCTCCTTGGTATATAGTTCAGGGATTCCGTGGCTCACCAGGCTGATGGATTTATTCAGATTTTTCAAAAACCCCTCTCCCCAGTGGCTCCAGGCACTTTTACAAAGCATTCAGAGCAGTCACAGGCCAAGCGTAAAATTCAAAACAATCCACAGGAACTCCACTCTCAGTTGCTTACATGATTTGACAGGGAGAGAGAAGAGAGGAGGGGCCATTGCACACCTTATTTATACAGTTTATCAATTATATTACAGTAATACTAAACCACCTTTCCACATCAGTTTTCAGTCTGGTTTGCAAAATTGCATCATCATCATTATTTTTCAAAATAAACACCTCATAATAATAAAGATCAGCATCATAAAATGACAAAAGCACCATATAAAAGCAGCATAAAACCTCATCGAGCCATTGGTGAAGCCTGGGAGTCTTTGCCTGGTGCTAAAAAGATAACAGTGTAGGTGCCAGTTAAAAAAATGTGGGTGCCACAGCCTTAAATGCCCTCTCTCTGGCTGACCCCTGCCTCAACTCAGATTGGCAGGGGAGCCTGGTTGGTAGCCCTGGCAAATGACCTCAGCTAACTTGAGGTCATTGGCTGGTTAATACAATGACCTCCCATTTGATGGACAGGCACATACAGGAACACATTCTCTCACTTTGCCTCTCTAGTGGGCATTGTCTTAAGTACCCCAGTCTCTGAGAGAATGTTCAAAACACAAGAACAGGCTGTGGGAACAGGATGCACAACTAGATGGGTCATTGGCCTGGTCCAGCAGCAGTGGCATAGTGTGTGGAGGATCCAAGGGGCAGTTGCCCCAGGCACAAAATTATTAGAGGCGCAAAATTCAGTACTGCTTCAATACAGCTGCGCATTTCTGTCGCTGGGCTCCATTGAAAATGGCTTCTCCATGCAAACCAGGAAGTGACCTCTCCGGACAAGGGGATCTCCTTATTTCTGAGGCTACAATCTCCTGGGTGACGTGGACATCAAAGTTGAATGTACATAGGTACTCCATCAGTTTCCCTCCACCCTACCACCCCCTTACAGCCTTGGGCACTGGCATCCCATGCTACACCACTGTCCAGCAGGCTTGTCTTATGTTCTTAAGTGGGGCTGCCATTCTCTTTGGTGGAGCTCCCATGCATTTAGCAGCAGCACAACAAGCAAAACTTCACCTGATGAAGTGGCTTCTTCCTACTGCTACATCTTTGTTTTAGAAAAAAGCAGCACTAGATGAATTTCTGTGTGTCAGATAGCTGTCAAAAGCTCAGCAATTCTAACAGAAAGGGATCACAACCATCTTCATTTAATGTAAAATATTGCTATCCCATCTTTCCCAGGTGCTCAAGGCAGCTCACAACATAACTTGCCACCCTGGTGCTGGGCACTGTGTAGAGACAATGCAAAAGCTTTTAAGCTGAATGTCTCTCTGAAAGCCAGAAGAATGTCTTTGTAGTGAAACATGCATCATTACCCCCTTTTGTATTTGAACTGTAGCCAGCACACTCATGTCTGAGGTTCACTCCCATCTGTTGGCTCTTCAGAGGGCTTCCCAGCAGTTCCTATTGGACATGCGTTGACAGAAGAAGAAGGAGGAGGAGGAGGAGGAGGAGGAGGAGGAGGAGGAGGAGGAGGAGGAGGAGGAGGAGGAGGAGGAACTATCACAGCTGGCATGGGCCCAGCTTTAGTGAATGGAGGCCAGGAACTAAACAGCCCATTAAGTTCTCTGCTGCCTATGGGGGCTTCCTGGGTCAAGACTGAGGGATGCTATGGAAGATAATTACATAATGTAACACACAGAATCCAACAAAAAGCACATTCCAGTTCCTGAGACAATTCTTTTAGGAGGTAACTGTTCAATTCTCCCTTTAAAAAACAATTCAGCAACATATTAACAGCAACAAACTTGTAACAGCTAAAAACTGGAAAAATACAATAAAAGTTTGGCAAGTAGGGAATGGTTTGTCAGCCTTTAATTAATGTCCACTGTTAGTGTTGCTATACGCCTGGATTTTACTGGACATAGCCAGAATATTGCAGTCAGCAGCAGTGTCCTGGCGGAAATCTGGAAAATGTCTGGGAAAATCCAGATGCATGACAGCCATCGTTGGCAGTACTGTTTTTCCACAAAAATAGCTCAAAACGACTTTTTTTTCCAATTTTGCCCCAAAAGGTTAACAACTTTGCTCCCCCCCCCAAAAAAAGCTCAACAACTGGATCATAGTGACCACAAGAGTCTTCGTGACAAGGCTTAGAGTAGGCAAAAAAAATGTTCAACAACTTTTCTGTTCAGATTTTCACTGTTTGAAATATGGCAACCCTGTTCACTGTACTGACAGAGATAAAAAGCTGCTGAAGACTTAATGCATCTAGGCCCAGGAAGTTTAAGTGGCCTTCCTGAGTTATGAGTTTTCTTTTTATTTCATCTTTCTTCCTTGTTTCTGCTATAGCCTGTAAAGGCTGGTGATACTAAGTAAAGGGCCCAGTTTAAAGTTTGCAGATTTGCCTGTCTTCCTTGTGGTGAACAAAATAAAACTACTCCACAACATTGATGAAGGACACAGTTCCCAGGATTATTTGGAAGAAGCCAAATTCTTTAAATGTGTTTTAAAGGCATGGTGTGGATGTGACCAAAAGTATCCTCAGAGCCTGGAATTATCCTTCTAGTCAGGACTGTCCCCTAAACTCCCAGTTTTCTTTGACAGCTTCAGGATACTACTCCAATTTCGGTTACCCTTGAAAAATGCTTTTGCCATTCCATGCTTAACAAAGAACTTTCTGTTTTACTGTCCCCTCCTTACCTAATTCCCATGACATCCCCTTATGTTGTAGTTACAGAAATCTCCACTATGGCAGGTCAGCCAATTCAGCCGCCAGGTTTCAATATGGCTGCCGGAACCAGCCAGCAGGGCCTGCTCTGACTCAACGAAAATGAATTGGCTGCAGGCATCATCACTGGGAATTTGGGGCAGAGGGAATGGGGAAAGGGTTGAAATAACAAGCAGATGGAGTAGCCTTTGCCAAAACCAGCAATGTACAAGCCAATCTGGCCCACAAAGGGCTCAGAACTGCTGGATCATGGTGGCCACAAGAGCCTTTGTGACAGTGCTTAGAGTAGGCAAGCAAACCAAGTCCAGGCAAGAGATTAAGTGGAGAAGACAGGAGCAAGAGAGGATTTTCCACCCTAAGCAATGGATGGTACTTATTGATAAATGAACAAGAGCAGCTGTTGTGAGCAAGCAGCGCTGTCATATAGCAACCCACTGGCAGGGCAATATGGCTTCTCAGAAAAAGCCCAGAACAACTATGAGCTGAGGGCTTAGCCACACTTGCTTTTCCTCCACTCTTTCCAGGCACGGTCCGTGCTTTAAAACTCCGTGCCCAGTGCAAATGGAAATCTGCTTAAAATTGGTGTTTGCTCCAATTGAGCAGGTTTTCACGAGGAAAGCTCCAAGGCATAAACAAAAGAAAATGCTTTTAAATGCGGACCTGTAACTGGAAAGAGCAGGGGAAAAGGTAAGTATGAATAAGCCCTGAATTGCATTATCACCTTGCTATTTACACTGCCTTTGCTTCCTACAAACTTCTGGCTTCATAAAAGCCTTCCACGCAACACAGCACAGACTAGAGTGCTGGTTTTCCAGCAAGGTCCTTGCTACTTTTGTAAGGAGTCAGAAGGACTATTAAGAGTTGCCAGCTTTTGATTATCAAGGTTCTGCTCTCTAGGTGCAGCCAGGGCAAATCCTGGCAGGTCATGGGTGAGGATGGGGGTCCACATCTAATCAATCTGACTTGGATGTTCCGTAGCTTTTCTATTGGTTACCTGCTACAATGTTGTTTCTCTGCCTGAACAGGGAGCTTTAGAAAGGGACACACACACACACACACACTAGCTTCTCTAAGCCACAGAACAAACTGAATGACGACCTTGACAAGATTATTATTTCTCTGTAGCATGCAAAAATGGAAATTAGCTTGAACCAACTTGATCCATTTTTATTCAAACATAATTCCATTTTCTTGCCATTTTTTTATTTATTTACACAATAAGCAAAGACATGTAGTACAAAACGGGAAATTGCAGATATTATTTTGTGTCTTTTATTTTGTATGAAGAGCACACTGTTGTGCCAATGCGGATATCTTTCTCTGTTTCAGGTATTCACTTTGTCCGAATTGACCAGACATATCCCTTTGCTTACATGCACTTCAGAAATGCGGCTGCTCCTTGAGCCTTCTCCCTCTCTGCCTGTGGCTCATTATAGTCTACATTAGTTGTTTTCAAACTGTGTCCTGGGGAAGCCTGCAGTTCGGAAGCATACATATTGGGGTTCTTCCATGAGAATGGTCAGAGGCAGAGTGCCTCAGAATACCAGTTGCTAGAGGTGCTGAAATGCCAACCATGTCAGCACTGGTGGTGTTTCCAGGGAGAGGGGCTTTCCACAACTAGGGCACAACCACAGAGAAGGGCCTGTCCTGTGTCACCACATGATGCATCTTCCTTAACAGTCAGATCGCAAAAAGAGCCGCTCCTTCAGACCTAAGAGCCCAGGCAGGCAGATACTGGTAGAGGTGTTCCTTCACATGCTTGGGTCCCAAGTTATTTCTCGATATGGTCCAGTCTGCATATAAATCTAAATCAAACTATGGCTTTGCAAGAATGAGCAAGTACCCAGGGAGAAAATCCCAGCTGCTCCTAGTCCTATGACTTACCATTATGTGTGAACCTGGGCTTGTGGCTTCTCCCCAAAACAAACCATGAGTAGTAAATGAAGAACATACCTTGGATACAGCTCATGGTTTTTGGGGGAGTAAGACAAACTACAAGCCCAGATTCACAGGTACTGCTAGGGCAAACAATGGCTTAGTTCTGGGTAGGAGAGCAGCAGCAGGACTGAGGAATGGAGCCCCTGTGATATTCTCTGTAGGAACCTACATACTTGCTCATTCTCTCTAAGCCATGGCTTGGCTCAGTGTTATGTGAAAACAGGGCTTATCAGTCCTCTTCTTTGTGCAGTGAGAACAAAGTCTCATTATTTTGCAAACATTCTGAAGCCTCCGGAAGAAAATCATGAAGTGGCGCCACTCACAATCTCTTGTGGAATATCATAGCTTCCAAATATAAAATTGCCATGTTAGATTACTGATTAACTTGTGGCATCCTCAAGCAAATGTGCTTCCATATATTTTGAACAGTGATAATCCGGAAGAAGCCGGTCTTTCCTTTAAATTCAAAAAGGTCCATCCCTAGCTTCTGCCTGCCAAGGCCTTTCTTGGAATGACATGAGGTAGCATACATTCTCTATGTAGTCTATTTATTTTTGAAGGCTTGACATCTGGTACATGACTGTACCAAGATTTGAGCACACATGCCTGGCCAATAAACAGCTTCTCAAGCCCCTCATTTGCATTGTTCAGCTTCTAAATGACTCTCACACATGGAATCTGGAATCCTTACCCCACCCCGGCTCTTATACCATGATTCTGTATTTCCTACAGATATCTTCTGAAACTTCCATCCCACCATGTGGCATCTGAGTAAACTGGCATTTTTTTTGGTAAGATCTGCAAGATTCTATGCAAGATACTATGATTCACAGTAGCTGGTTGAAATCCCTTCTGCCCGATTTCTGAGACTGGCAAATAATGGCATCATGACATGGGTATATAAGACCAGCTTATTCAGAACTTAAGTCTGTCTCTTTGCACTAGAACTCAGAGTAAGAAAGAAAACACACACCCCACCCCCATATGTGACAACAATCGTGTCTACTCAGAAGTAAGCCACCCTGAGTTCAATCCAAGTAAGTGGGTGTAAGCTTGCAAATTCAAAGCTTATTAAAAAGCAGATCTTGTTCTGCGGGTCCATAAAACTAAAACTAAAAACTTTTATTGAGACTCACCAATATGTCACAAAACACATGACAAGCTTTTGAGTCTTCCAGAACTCTTCATCAGGCAAGTTGGGGATGAGAGAAAAAATGAACCAAACAGCTTGCAGCTGACTTCATGGCTGCATCAGCATTCTTTTTATACATTTTTTTGTTTTTGCTTTGGGGAGGTGCGTCTCACTCCCACAAAGGACTGGGTACCTTCCACAGTGCTTTGCTGGGAGTAAACGCTGAAGCCTGCCCACCTTCCTTTTTGGACTGAGAGGACCAGGCCCTGAAGATTGAATTGTGAGGCTTTGCATAAAACTTTTTTTCATTTTCAATGCAAAGATGTTCATCCTTAAATAGGTGTGGTCACAGGGCCAGCCCAGTGATGATCCCCATTGTATAGAGGACAGATTTCTAGTGTGATGTACTGTCAGAGGACAATCTTGTATCTGTGCTGCTATCTGATCCAAGTCCAGATGAAAGAGAAAGAAATCCCAGAAAGTTGAGCAGATGCCTTGATAACAGCCATCAACAGTGAGAAACTGAGCCACAGACTGAGGTGGTCACCTGGTCACAGTCTTCACCCCAATGCATTTCTATTTATTATTATTTATAAATATGCATCCATACATTAGTATATGCAAACTTGATGCAAATCTGTGTCCTCTTTTGTCCTTGTCCATGAGTATGGAGCCACCTGTCATGGACTGGCTGGTCGCAGAGGAGTGGTGGGAGGCACTAGCTAGGGAAGAAGCCAGGAGATTGGTGGTGTGATAACAGTGCATGGCCAGAGGAAGCAGACTGGGAAGAGGAGGTGTCAGAAGCTGAAGAGGTGACAGGGTTTAATGAGCAGGAAGAGGCTGTGCAGAGGGAGGCAGGAGAGGACAGGGGCAGGAGAGGACAGGGGCCAGGAGACAGAGATGAGGCAGGCTGCTGAAGAATCCAGGGGGTCTCCTCCTCCTGCTGTGACAAGCTCCCCTCTCCCCTGGTCTCCCAGAACATGAAGAGGGCAGAGCAAAGAGAGAGAAGATGAAGCACTCTTAGGCTGCTGGGGAATGAACCAGGCGAGGAGCCTTAGAGAGTGCTGGAACAGCAGAGACCTTCAGTCCTTGCAGCTGCCTTATTGAGGCAAGACCTCTGAGAAGATTTGCTGTGATCACTAGGGTTGCACTGTTTTGGTTTCTTTGAATAAAGAGTTACCTTCACTGACACCTTGTGAGTTATTGCTGACCTACTTCTGACTCCGGCTCTTGACACCACCCTACTTTTGGCTATACAATGTGCTTCAAATGCATTACTCAACCTTTGGGTCCCCCTCCTCCGCATCTGCATTGTCATCAAACTGAAATAATAATATTCAATCTGTATCTTGCATCTTCACCTGCCATATGAAGAAATAGAGTTGACTGAAGTCTCTCATCTTTCTTATCTGCTCCACTTGCAATGCAGTGTTACTCAAATGCTTGTGTTTCTACAGCCTCCAGATCTCTGCCGCCTCTACTTTAAACACCAACATTCCAGGAGAATGAGCTGGCTCATCCTTGCTTCCTTGTTTTCCTGTCAGTTTCTCTTCTGAGACCATGTAATAATATTTACGGTTGCAAACTTCATAAAATGATGCCACAGGAGACTAAAGTGTGGAACAAGCTACCTACTCAATCCTGTGTGTATCATTAACATTCCCTCTATTTCTGATCCAAGTCTTTGGGTGCTTCTCACACAAATGTGGGTGGGAGGACGAATGTAATGGTTGGAAAGGGAAAATGAAGAAAGGGGTACAAAGATGGGAAAGGGTAGAGAGAATTATATTGCTGTCAGAATAGTTCATTTCCTGATTTACATTGAGGAGCTCTTTTCAAACATCCATGGGGACAGAACTGAGAGCTGTCTATAGAAAGAAAGAGAAATTCAATATTTTAATATTTCTGGGACTCACTACAAGTGTCCCTGGCCCTGTATATGATCTCAAATGGAGAAGAGTCCCATTAAAAAGCAGTCAAGTGAAAAGTGAGCTTGTTCAGTTGGCATGGAGTGCTGTGGTCACATCCACACTGAGGCTTTAAAGCACTAAGTTTCCCCCAAAATAATCCTGTGAGCTGTCATTTGTCCCTTACAGAGCTACAAATCCTAGCACTCTTAACCAACTAGAGTTCCCAGGGTTATTTGGGTGAAGCCAAGTGCTTTAAATGTTGACATAGATGTGACCTTTGTGTTGGAGGGGGAAGGAAAATACCACATGGCAATGTTTTGTTGCCCCCCCCTTGCCTTCTACAACTGCAGTAAATATGTCTGCTGCCCTAGGTTTCATGAGTCCCATCAGCAGAAGCCCAGCATAAGAACATCCACTTGCAAAATGGGGCTTTCCCCCTCTTTCCATTTGACTTGAGGAGGGGGTGCACAGGGAACAGTGCACAGGAGGAGGAGAGGGGGATCATTCCATCTGGCAGTCAAAAAGTTTGCCCTGATGGGAGAATCGCCTTGCACAATGTTGAATCCCCCACTCTGCTAGTATTTCTCAAAACTTTTTCTCTTTGTGTACCAAACTCAGGGAACGCCTTGTTTCCTACTATAACCACTTTACTGTATGGGTTTAAGCCCATGCTGTCAGTTTGGATACAGCAAATGCTGAAGTCCAACGAACCGAACCAGTGCCATGCATGAGCTCAAAGCACCTCTCAGAGCATGACCTTCTTGATCATGCCAGGGCTTTGTGGTAGACATGCAGAAGAGAACACAAGAATGGAACCAGCAGGTAGATCTTGAATAGAGAAGATTAATTTGTATAAGACTTGAAAGAAATTCCTATAACCTTCTCAACTTACCTTGTTGATATATATATATATATATATATATGCAGGTTTTGGTGTCCTCGGGTATCTTCCCGTGTAAAAGTTGGGGTGTCTAGGCGACGTTTCGACGAGGTCTCACTCGTCATCTTCAGGCAGGTGCTTTCGGCTTCTTGTTACTGGAACAGAGCAGGATCTCAGTGTTTGAGTTCCTATAAATACTGTTGAGGAGGTGTGGCCTCCAATGTTCTGGGCAGAGAGGAAGTTCCCAGGCTAGTGTGCCTTTTCTTCTTTTGTTCCTTAATTGCTTGAGGGATATCTTGAGTGATTTCTTGAGTGATATCCTGAGTACCACTTAGGTGGGTCATTAGGTGTGGATTAGTTGCTAAAGCCTTTGTGTCTTGACCTCTTGAACTTTGTGAAGAGTTTTTCTGAGAAGATGGGTGTACTACATTTAGTTGTGCTCTGGCTTGGCTTCGTGTATAGGGGCGAGCTGTGGTTTTGTGGCCTGTGCCAGCCAGATCTGTGTAGGGATTGCAGGGGGGTGCAGCATCTGAAGATGACGAGTGAGACCTCGTCGAAACGTCGCCTAGACACCCCAACTTTTACACGGGAAGATACCCGAGGACACCAAAACCTGCATTCCTGTACCCGTGAAAATCTACGAAAGCAAATATATATATATATATATATATATATATATATATATATATATATATGGTCTTGTGTATCGATGATGTATTAATGGTATCTCACCCCAATCAAGTTGGCAAAAATGTACAGGATTAGAAGGATTAGAACATGCTGGAAATGTTTAGATAAGGATGGCGATTTTTACCACATGTGGTGGCTGTGTAAAAAAAAAAAAAGGCATTTTGGGACAGTATATACAATGAAGTAAAAAGAAATGTTTAGATATACCTTCCTTAAAAGGCCAGAGGCATTTCTTTTAGGAATGGTTGGGGGTGAGATACCAAAAGAAGACGAAAGACTATTTCTGTATGCGACAACAGCGGCCAGAGTTTTGATAGCTCAAGGATGGAAACATCAAGATCTGCTGACTATTGAGGAATGGCAAACAAAGATGGTAGGGTACGCAGAATTAGCCAGGCTGACGGGACGAACCCGTGAGCAGGACGACCAGACGTTCCAAAAATACTGGAAGAAATTTATAACTTACCTTGAGAAACACTGTTTACATATAAGAACACTGGCAGGTCTGAGATAAACCTTACAATTTGTAATTGATGGAGCATTCTATATGAGATTATAGAAAGAACCATGTATAGATATGAACAGTATGCTGATATAAATCAATGTGTAAATATTATAGTGTGGAAACAAGAAAACTAGAAGAGGGGTAGAGGGAAGTAGTAATCCTGAGAGTTTTAGGTTACTAATATTGTAAGAATGTATAAATATATAATATGAAAATCAATGAAAACAATTGCAAAAAAAAAAGTATGGTCTTTTCATGTTCAGTTTCTACAAACACTGAGGGCCAAAAACACATGATGTGGGAGATCCTCTGACAACCTCTCCAAATGTTTTGTTTTGCTCACTCCAATTCCCCCTCAGAGGCATGCTCACTTGCTCAGGTAAACAGAAAGGCATGTTTAAACTCCTCCACCCCAAGGGAACTATTTGTCTGATCTAAATTGCCCCCAAAGCTCTTGCTGTTGGGGGGAATATTAGCTCAATGGGGGCAGAAATACAGGTGCATCTCCATCCATATTTCTGCCCCCATTGAGCTAATAGCACTGGTGGGAGGGGAGGCAATTAAGATGGAGCAAGCTGCAAAGGGGTTAAACACTCCCTCTTGCCCCTTGCTGCCTGATCATACTAGCCAACCACCACCCTGAGGAAAAGAATCTCAGATCACGGTTCCCCTGTGTCATGCTTGCTTGGGCCCTAAATTGACAGCACAGGGGGGAAAAGACACACATACCCTGCGCCACAACCAGGTGGGGGAGCAAAAAACCACCTCTGGCCGTGTCAAAATATCTGTAGGAGGACTCGGGGAGGGGGGCTCCTATTTTGCCAGGGAAAGGCCAGGCAGTCGAGCAACGACCATTGGCGCATGGTGGGGGTGGACAGCTGCTCCTGCAGCACCTGGATGGGAGTCACTAAGAGGTGCCTGACTGGCAGGTGGCCAGCGGTGAGCAGCCCTGTAATTTATGCTTTCTGGTCCCAGCTGCCGGGAGCGTGATTAGGAGGGAGGCTGCGAAGGAGGGAGGGTGCCTACGTGCATTGGCAGAGGGGGCTTCTGGAGGAGCAGGGAGAGGGCTGCTATTAGGTTGGGAAGAAAAGCTTTTAATGAGGCCTGGTGTCTGCTGATCCGGCAGTCTGCATGGATGCCGTCCAACCTCGCAATAGAGTTACCCGCTTAAACAAAAACCGCCAAAGGAGCTGAGCAGGGAAAAGAACACATTTTCCTGTGTAGCAAACTGTGAAGTACAATCAGGAATATACAGCAAAACCCTCGGAAACCAATTACCGTTTGTGAGAACCAAACTGCTAAAAAATACTCCCCCCCCTGCTTTTTTTTCTGCTCCAGCAAAAGGGAAGAAGTGCTGAGCCATCAGGATGCCGACCCCTCTCCCCGAGGCCTCTCCTCGCCCTCCAGAATACAGCCTGCCTGGGGAGAAGGGAAAGAGTGGGGAGGCTGGAGGGAGCATACCACAGCTGACAAGGCCTGGGTTCAAATCTCAAGGTTTGCCGCAAAGGACGCTTCCAGACTGTCACTGTTTTCAGGTGGGATACAGCCACAGACCAACAAATTCATGTTGTGCAATTGTAGTTGATTGGGAGGCCTTGCCCAATAAACCCACTTCCCAAAAAGTTTGGATTGTTTTCCCCCCGATCAGGAAAGAGGGCAAAGAGGTGGGAAGTATGGGACGACAACTGCATGATGCAACTGTTGCATAACCTCTCTGCAATTGAATCAGAGTAACTGCTTGTAATTATCCAGCTTCGTCTCACCTCCTTGCAAGCCTTCCTGGAAACAAATCTGGAAGGCAAACAATAAACAAGTCATCTGGAAGCTACTAAAGTGAAGGGTAGGAGACATCACAGAAACAAGAAAGCATCGCCACCAGACTTCCCTCCAGCTGTTTTGGACTACAGCCTCCTCCAGCCCCAGCCAGCACAACTATACTCCAAACCAGCTGGCATGCACCAGGTTGAGAATGACTGGCCTATACTCTTGCGTTCTAAAATGGCACCACTCCTTGGGTGCTTGCAGTCCTCAGTGAGGACAGGTCAGTACTCGGAAAGCCTGGTGCCATTAATGGAAGCCTCCATTCTACCTCAAACTTTCACAATTCACTTGGCAGATTGCTGTGCAGCTCAACCACAATGAGTCTCGAATGCGAGGGCTATCTGGGAGCAAGAGATTTCCTCTCTCAAAGGTGGGAGGCAGACCAAGTCGCTGGCTTAATCGAAAGCAAGGGGGTACCCACTGAACCCCCAGGCTGTTCTTGTCGTAGAACAGGACAGGAGCACAGGCTCCTTTTCAGGGAAGCTCCGATCTTCAAACAGAGCCCATGAATGTTTCGTGGTTGGTTCTTTTCTTTCTTTCTTCTTTTCTTGGTCTTGACAAAAAATATCAGAAGTTTGAAGTGGGCAGCAACAGCACAGGAGAGGTTCAGTCTGCTCCAGTAGGGCTCTCCGTATGTATGTATGTATGTATGTATGTATGTATGTATGTATGTGAATGTATATGTATACACATATGTACCTGGTTTTCATGGGGCAGGTGTTTTTGGAGACTTCTGGAGAAGGTGCCAAATTCTATAAATTTTCATAAGGGGTGGGGGTGCAGGTTTCAAAAGTCTCTTTCTTTTTTTCCTCTTTAGAAAGCTTTGCTATCACTTTAGGTAGCAATCAGCAGATCAGCACTTTTCAGTCCTATAATATGCCCCAATGGGATTGATGCGACATCATCATGATGCCATGTAGATTCCCAGGGGTGTTGTAAGGGGGGACAAAAGACTGCCCCCTCTAGCAATGTTTATCTAGCAGGGCTCCTGTGCCTTTGACTCTGTAAGGAGAAAATTAAGAGAACTGTAAAGTTGGAAGGGATCCCCAAGGGCCATCTAGTCCAAACTGAATAAAAAAACCATTTAAGTTCACCTGATGAATTGGTCCTTGTCCCACAGGTATAGAAAGTGGAGGAGCCCTGCCAGAGGAAAAAGCTGGCAACCCTAGTTGAAAGAAGAATTGAATAGGTTTGAAAAGCTCAGGTGGGTCTGAGATTATTTACAGCACTAGCCTGATGTTGTAATGCAGGTCTGGAAAGAAGGGAAAGGCAGAAATGATCTTAACCGAGCCAGATTTCTCTCCATCAATTTGTTCTGCCCACCTACTTCTCTCAGCATTAAATTAATTCAGTTCTCTGTTAATGCTGGCCATTTCCTCCAACTGTTTTGGTAACAACCCTATTAGCAAGACTGCTGGAATGTACCCCTTGGATTTGTTTCAACATCTTTCTTTCAGGTTCTCTTGTGAAAAGTGAACATGCTGATGTGAATGCAAAATATAATTCTCCTTGGCAAAATGACAGAGAACGATTGCCAGGTTGTCCCAAAGAGCTTAGGGGCTCAGAGAGAGACTCTGCCTGAAATTTCAGATTATAGTTCAGAGGCTGGAACACACAAAGGCCCAGTTGTGGGGATAGTGTCTTTGGTACAGCATCCTTTCTATAGGGAAGCAATCCCCAAATAGCACTGAAGATGCAAAAATAAAACTAAATAAATTATCTTGGTGTCTTGCTTACGAATTGTAAGCAATGGTAGCTGGAGACAAGAGGATATAATTGCTAGGGTGTCAGCCAGTAAAGGTGCCGCCCCCCTCAGTCAAAATTCCACTGATAGTTCTTCTTATATATCAAGTCAGACCTTAACCTCAATATTGTCTCTACAATGACTGGCAGCAACTTGCTGGGTATTGGAGATACTGGGTATTGAACTAGGGACCTTCTGCATGTTAAGCAGATGTTCTACCATTGAGCTACAGCCTTTCCCCCCATGATATGTGAGCTAAGAGCTAAATTTATTACATATCTGGGAAGGAAGGAAGGAAGGAAGGAAGGAAGGAAGGAAGGAAGGAAGGAAGGAAGGAAGGAAGGTAGGTCAGGGGTGAAGCTGACATATTACTAGACTACTATCCTGTTGGGCAAATAATAAGCATCATGAAGATATGTTAAAGCTGTCCTTATAAGGTTAATTCAGTAGCATTATGCATAACACAGGAAATTATCCTTAAGATATTTGGGAACTCCTTCTGTAGAACCTGTGTGCTGCAAATACCATTTGCCAGTGTATAACAGCAGAGCCTTTGAATTGTGCATTCTATCTATAAGGTAAAGGTAAAGGGACCCCTGACCATTAGGTCCAGTCGTGACCGACTCTGGGCTTGCGGCGCTCATCTCGCTTTATTGGCCGAGGGAGCCGGCATACAGCTCATGTGGCCAGCATGACTAAGCCGCTTCTGGCAAACCAGAGCAGTGCACGGAAACGCCATTTACTTTCCAGCCAGAGCAGTACCTATTTATCTACTTGCACTTTGACGTGCTTTCAGACTGCTAGGTTGGCAGGAGCAGGGACCGAGCAACGGGAGCTCACCCCGTCACGGGGATTCGAACCGCCAACCTTCTGATCGGCAAGTCCTAGGCTCTGTGGTTTAACCCACAGCGCCACCCGCGTCCCTCAATCTATCTATATAGCATTCTATCTATAGGCAGCCATTATTCCAGCAAGTTTCTACTTTGACTTGTTGCACATTCTTCAAGGACATCACAGAATACAGTGGCATCTCTTAATACTGAATAGACTCAACTTCTCTCATTGTTATATATTTTGTTGCTGCTGCTGTTGTTGATAATCTGGTTAAAATGCATGGAGGTAGACTCTTGCATACATGGGAGGGGGGACGTTCAGGCATGATTTTTTAGGTTTGTATGTTTGGACGGCCCCATTTAATTACATGCCAACCAACCAACTAACCAACCACATGGTTAATGGGGACAAACCATCAAAAAACCCATCTGGAGCTAACCAGATTCTTTCTCCTTGTGGAAAATCTTTTAGGTCAGAAACTTTTCTGAAAGAATCAGTGACTGAAGCTTCATCCTCCTGAATGTACATCTTTGGTAAATCGTACAATACAGTCAGTACCCTGATTCTGGTCTATGCAATTCCTGCTCCTTTTCCATCACAGCCACCAGAAGAGCCAATGTGCCTTGAGATTAGCTATATTAGTTTCACAGCCACTTTCCCCACCTGCTGAGACCCATTTTCAGCAGCTGGCGCCTTCTTAGGAGAGTCCCCAACTTTGGTGAGGGGCGGGAGGTGGGGAGGCAGGAAGTCATGCCAGGTAACATGTTGCATGAAGAGGCAGGAACATGAAACTGGGGAAGGAGGGAGCAAAGGGATCTAGGGCAAAGGGGGGAAAGGGCAGGCCCTGAATCTGCAAGACGCAAAACACATACCAAATAACAACCCCCCCCCCCAGCAGATTGCAGAAACATATGTCTGTGCACATATAACGAAGTTCAGAATTACAATGCTGCCGTGCTTCCACAGGCACGCAGCAAATGCCGCCTGCAGTCACGTGCCATGTAAGCTGCAATGTAACAAGATGTAATGGCAATCAGTGGATCTTCTAGACATTTAATCGTGGTGTTAGTAATTAGGGAACGTATCCGTCCTTTTGACAGATCTGTGCTCGAAACTGCAAAGGCCATCTGCTCTCATAGAACCGACTCCCTGAATCCCAGAGGAGGTGGCTGCCTGGCTAGCAAGGGTGGGGGAGGAGGCAATGATTTATGGAGGGAGGAGGGTTGTGTGTTGCACAACTAGTCTTGCTGTGGGCCCCTCAAGAGAGACCCCTCTCCCTCCATTGGTTCCCTTACCACCTGTTGTTTGTTTCGAGATTCTTCATCCTGGGGCAAGAGTTTTGATTAGTGTCGGCCAGTTGATTCTGGGAGAGGAAACAAGAACAGGAAATCCAAGAGAAAGAACTATACCTGCACAGAGGAGAGTGGCACAAATTATTATTATTATTATTATTATTATTATTATTATTATTATTATTAGAATTTATATACCACCCTATAGCCGGAGATGTCAGAGTGTGTGTGAGGGAGACTTATTAGAAGACTGTCCGGGTTAGGGGGAATCTGGAGCATTATAAGCAGCAAAGAGCCATTAAGATTATAGATCTGCAGGGGGCTCATTTCAGAATTCAGGGGAAAGGGCAAGATTCACTGCAGAACTCAAAGCCCAGCTCTTGTATATGGAATCATAGAATTGGAAAGCACCCTGAGAGTCAAATAGTCCTACCCCCCTGCAATGCAGGAATCAAGATTAAGCCACAAAAGTAGTGCATTTTAAGAGCATTTGCTGTGGTTCCTTTTTAGACTTCATAATAACCAGGTGCCATTACGTGTGGTCTGAATCTGCTCCCTCTGTAAACGGCATTCCTGGAGATCTGATTTAAAATTCCACAGTCTTGGCAGATCTGACAAAGTTGCTCATACAGGTCAGTGACATACAATCTGTAAACCATTTTCGGGCTACGGCCAGGGAAGAAGCTGGAGAAGAGCAAAACTCTCACCGGTGCAGGTGACGATAGCACAATATCACAACATCCTTAACAATCTCCAGCTAATATCCTGCCTGATGGAGCGTGGCTGATAGGATTATTTATTGCCTCAAACGCGGCACAGGTGCCCAATGGCAAAGCTGCCAATCAGCAAGCAGCTACCCACATTGCCGCCTGCATAAATTACCTGCTTGGGGGACCCTGTGAGTGTAGGAGGGAGAGAGCGAGAGAGACGGGTGGAGGCAAAGCAGGCCAGGACCAAGCAGGCCACAATTAATCCTTGTTAATAACCTCTTGAATGCCAGTAGGCACGTGCAGCACAACAGATGCATTCCTGCACTTTGGGGCTCAGAAGTACATCGTTGTGCCAATTCATAGCCACACACACACACCCCAGCTTGCTTGGTTTGATATGTCCTTTTGCTCTCCAATTCCTTTTGTTTTTCACTGAACACTGCAGACTAGTGTTTTGTGGCTTTTTTGCAGGGGTTTACTCTGCAAGTGTCATAGATGCAAGAATAGTGATTCAGTGGTAAGGTTATACTGTATCGTTCACACATCAGTCTGCTCTAGTAGGGTTCTTCGGTGCTTTCCCAATGTTATTGCATTATTGCTGTCCAGAGATATGCTCTTGTAACAGAGTGCAACAAAAGCAGAACAAAACAAACAAACAATCTGGAGCGTCCATGGTATAAAAAGTTAATGGTATTAAATGCAAAAGTTGATATGCACAGATTGAAAATGAAGCACTATTATTGGCCCCAAATAGGTGCAAAAAGTATTGAAAGTGGGATTGTGTTTAACTGGCTTGATACCACCATAAGCACGAATAATCATGAATGCACAAGAAGAAGGACATCTGGAGTGACCCATCGTTAAAAGACAAGGAGGCTGGTTCTTTCTTCAAGACAGAGAACTGAGCATGTGCTTGGTTGCAGGCCTCTTCTCCTTCACTGGATGTTTTTAAGTAGAGGTTGGATTGCCATCTATTGTGGATACTTCAGTTGAGATTCCTACATTGCAGGAGGTTGGACTAGATGACCCTCGAGGTCCCTTCCAACTCTATGATTCTATGTCCATTTGCAAATTGCTTTGGCACCATGCAAATAAAATGGAGGATACCTAGAAATAGCTTCCCCAGAAAGTAGGCAGGTGGTTTGAGCTTCTCAATGACATTGCTCTTCCTTTCGCTGCCCAGCAAATCTGTTGAACTAGCCCTCTCTGGAACATCTCTCCAGCTTTGTTCCCACTCCAACTGCAAATCCCTAGGGGAGTAGCTCAGGAGTAAGGCACCCCCTTCACATGTGTAAGGTCCCAGGTTCAATCGCTGGCTTCTTAATAGGGCAGACCCTCCAAGTGTCCCTATTTTCCAGGGACAGTCCCGGACTTACAGAAGCCGTCCCAGTTTCTAATTTGATGCCAGAATGTCCGACTTTTCCTTAGGAAGTCCCTATTTCCATCAGAAAAAAGTTGGAAGGAATGGAGTTATCCAACCCCCGAGCCATCTGAAGGCAGCCCTGTATAGGGAGTTTTTTAAATGTTTAATGTGTTATTATGTTTTTATATATGTTGGGAGTTGCCCAGAGTGGCTGGGGCATCATAGTCAGATGGGCAAGGTATAAATACTACTACAACTACTACTACTACTACTACAACAACAACAACATTCCTATTTTCATCAGAGGAATGTTGGATGGTATGATAGGATGAAAATAATTGGGCAGCAAGAGATCCTGCACAGGCACTACCAGTACATACAATGGATGTGGTTTAAGGCAGCTCCCTATGTTCCTGTATTTTTCTGCAGCAGCCCTGTCTGCTAAGCACATGGCTAGATCTTCTCATTCCCCAAGTCCCATGAGATCAAGCTCTAAGCATTTCTGAATGGAACCAGGAGCACTACCTGAAGTACATCTTGGCTCCAGCCTCTTGGCCTCCTTCCTAAGTCACTTGCCATTAGGAGAGTTTGGATAGGGAGCAGGGAGAGTGCCCAGCAGGTAGTCCCTAGAGCTCAAACTTTCCTGAAAGGTACATCCTCTGATTTTGAAACTCCCATAAGCACTTGGAGCCCATTACAACTCCAGTTCTTCCAATGCTCAGCAGTAAGCTCTGGATAGAATTAAATCCTGGTGCAGAATTAATTTTCCTGTTGTTAACAAGGAGGAGGATCACTGGGTAGGTCTGAGCTGGGAGGGAACAACTGACCTCCACCCAGCAACTGAGACAAATCCTAACCTCCAAATATATGTCATGCTGTACATTTTCAGAATTCTTTATTTCCTCTCACAACTATTCTCAGTGTGCTGATTGCCAGAAAAGGGTGTGTGATTCACAATGCCTTTGACTGCTGGGTGGCAGTGGAGAAAGAGGTGGGTTTCTAAAGTTTATTTTTAACAGCTTCAGTCCTGAGGCCTTTCAACATAGGGTGTATTATTATTAGTATTATTAAAAATCTGCACAGCCATAATTCCTGCTCTTCTATCACGGTACTTGCCCACTGTTTAGAGCATCTGGGACTTGACGCTTGGCTGTAACAACTCTCTGAAGGGCCATTTCTGCAACTGAACAGAGCCAGAAGATCAAAGGATTACGGCCGTGTTCTTCTGACTCCCAGTGAAAAGCACAGGCCTCATTGATTTCTGTCAGTGATGTTCCCTCGTGTCCCAAACCATGGGCAAAATGGCCACCTCTCATTGTGGCCCCAGTGAGGGCCCTCTCTATGACCTTGTGGAAGCTGTGAGAAATCCTTCAGGACAAGTGGTGTCCCCCTTAGCAGGTTCATGGTGAACCTGCTTTGCAACTTGTTGCCATGGCTTTCGACTTTCATTGGGAGGTGCCATATTTTGAAGAAAGTCAAATCCTTATGTGGACCCATCTAATCACAACCTGTGCCTAGAACAGGGAATGGGGAACCTGTGGCCCTCCAAAGGTTGGTTCCAGGGGTGATGGGCTTGTAGTTCAGCAGCATTGGGGTGCAAATGGTCACAGCTTCCCCATCCCTGGGCTTAGGGGAGTTTTCACGCATATGCTTTTCAAGCACCTTCCACTGTACACTCAGAGGTTATTTGTTCAGGCCCTGAATTGGCAGCTACTAAGGGGCAGCATCATTCATACACCGTACAGAAGCAGGCACCATGTTTCTTATTTAAGCCTTTTCCTTGGAACTCCCTCTCCATCATGCTTTGTGCATTGTTTCTCGCTGCAAATTGCTGCAGCGCCGATTTATTTCTACAGGCCTGCTTCCTGAACAGACCTCTTAATCACGACATTGCGCTAGGTGGTAATTATTTTATTATTCATTTAGCAGGTGAATATTTCTGCAAGGCCTCGAGAAGGCCAGGCTTCTGTGTGGTGCTTGCTTTGGGAAGGGGAGGGCTTCAAACAGTGTAGCTTTTCTTTTCTCTTTTTTTTCCTGTGGGGCTTTCGGGAGTTCAGGCATGTTATGCCATTTAAAGCAATCATTTTAAAGAGAAAGCCATTGAGCTTTAGCAGCCAAGAGTGCTCTCAAGGGTCTCAGGGGCAGGCAGGGAAATTCCAAATGTCAGGGGAGAATTGTTTACAAGTCCCCAATGATTTTTCAGCCTGGCAGATGGATGCTGACATTTCTCGGAATAAAGTACCTGGGTGTGTGTGCATGTGTGGGTGTGGGAGAGAGAGAGAGAGAGAGAGAGAGCGCACACATGTGTTTATGGGAAGAAAGAAAAGAAAGGGAGAAAGAGAACAAATGGAAAAGGAAGAATGCAACGGAAGAGGATGAGTGAGATAAATGAAGTAGAAATGTACATATCCACATAATATGTATGTATTTATCCTATTTGTATCCTGCCCTTGCTACAAGAACTCCATGCCTGTCAACCTGAGGTATACCTCAGGAGCAACCCACTGAGGCTGAGCGATGGAGACCTCCTAATGGCCCTGACGACCTAATGAGCTTCATGGCAGAATTGGGGTCGTGAAGCCAGTAGGATGAAGATGCTGAGGAGAGAGACCAGAGCATGAGTAGAAATAGAAGAATGGAAGAAAACAAAAAGCAAGAAAGCAGTAGACTGAAAGTTCTGTGATGTAGGGCTCTCCAGACTGGTGGGTTCCCCTGCCATGCATGTATTCTGCAGCATGTCATTGATACAACAATAGTGCTTTAGGAGTGGATTTATAATGGACCGTTCACATATCAATCTACTTCATTCGTTTTTCTGCAATGCTTCCCCATAGTTATTTCATTATTGCTGTCCGCAGGGCCATTCTTGAGATATAGTTCATCAAAAGTGGGATAAAAAGGGGATAAATGACAGTATTCTTTGTATGGAAAGCTGCAGGATTTCAGCAGGAAGTAATGGGACATGCACAGACTGAAAACAAAGGAGCAGGGCAGATTCAGCTAACCCAGGGTTTACCAAACTGGGGTCTCCAGATGCTTTTGGACTACAATTCCCATCATCCCTGACCACTGGTCCTGCTAGCTATGGATAATGTGAGTTATAGCCCAAAAATAGCTGGAGACCTAAGTTTGGGAAACCCTGAGCTAACACAAGACAGAAGACAGCACAAGGACTCCTGCAAGCACAACAGGACTTTCCCCTCTCTCTTCCCACTGACTGGATACAATCGAACATTGTTTTAAATCAAGATGGCAGACTGAACCTTTTTAAAAACTGCACTGATTATAATCACTGATTTCAAAACTGTTCTGAATTTGGGGCTTCTTAGAATTCATAAGCAACTCTGCGTACGAGAAGTTTTCTTCTTCTTCCATAAGTTGTGAAATAATGGAGTCAGCCCAAATAGGTACAGGTGATCAAAGGACGTGTCCACTTGCCCATTCCCCTCCAGTTTGCTTTTCAAATTTCATACCTGTCTAAACAAGCAGGCATATCATGCAATGATCCTATGTGGCTAACATCAAACGCAGTGGAGCAGAGGTAGAGAACCTGTGAGTCTCCAGATGTGTTTGGACAACAGCTCCCATCAGCCGCTGTGCAGCAATAGTATGGTGAGCCACACACGCGTGGTTCCTGCAGCACAGCAATAACCTTTCCCTACAGATCCTGCCTTAATGCTACAAACATCATTAGGTGGCTGTAGGGTGAGAGTGGAACAGCTGCTTGGTTTTGTAGAGCCAACAGGTCAAACATTTTTCGAAGCTCACATGGAACAGTCCCAAGACTCCCAAGCCTTAGTGCTGACACAGACCAGGAAGAAGATCTAACTCCAGCCATTAGACAAGAAAATAAAATAAGCACACTTAGCACTGATTGCTGATGTAAAGTGCTTATAATGGCAAACAAGCACAGTTGGCTGGAAGAAAATGACTCACCCCGCCCTCGCCCAATTGGTCAGCAAACGCAGTGCTCCAGCCAGACTCCTAAACCACACTTGTTTCCTTCGGCTGGTAAAAGCATAAACAAGCAGCGGGATGGCCTCACCGTGGAGCTCTTCTTCCCCTCCTCTGCTTCTCGCAACCCACTCGCTCGTCTTGCCTTCACCACTCTTCACCCACCTGGCTGAATCACTTATGCTCCCCAGGAGCAGGCGCCAATCAAAAGCTCCTTGCTCTGCTTGGCAAAGTTTGCAAAAGGTTTACATTCCCTATTAATGAGAAAGTACGTGGAAAGTGGCTACAACACAGGAGCTAGAAGTCTTTTTTTTAAAAAAAAAAAAGGCTCTCACTCTCTTTGTCTCTCTCTCTCTCCACCCCAATCCCATTTCATTAGTTCTTTTTTAAAAAAAAGAAAAAAAGCCCAAGTGCATGTCTGCTTTTAAATTCAAATCTGCAATATGGGCCAGTGCCTCAGAGCTGGAAGGAAACAGCAAATCTGGGCAAGGAAACAAGGAATATTTCACTTCAGCTCAGTCCAAACCATCTTGATTTATTCAGCATTCTGCATGGAGTGATGGGAGGGGGTTGAGAGAAAGAGAGAGAATACCACATCCAAGGGCTTGGCAGCTTTAGCAGTAAAACCTGTTCTGAATGCCCAGCACAATGGGCAGGTTACAATGGGAAGGGAGAGAGGGAGAGAGAAGGAAGGAATGCTTCAAGATGCCCGAAGGCTCAAGGGGGACCCTGCAAAGCCATGCCAGGTTCTTGCTTCAGGATTGTTGGCTCCACTCTGATCCGAATCCAATTGTTATCCTTCTGCCTTGGGAATGACCCTTTCAGATCAGCCGAGGTTCTGAGATGGGCTCCACAAAGCCCAATCCGCAACAGAATACGACTCACTTCTAGCAGTGGCAGCAACAAAGAATGTTATTCAGCCTCCATCCTAGCTATGAACAAATCACACTTGGCATCAGTCACAAAAGGCAGGCTGCTCTGAAAGCACGAGCCAGCCTCCTCTCTCTCTCTCTCTCTCTCTCTCTCTCTCTCTCTCTTTTTAACACCAGCAGTGCAGTTGTGATTATTAAATGGGCTCCAATACCAGGTTGTGCTCTTAACCAGGTCGGGGAAGCTCTGTAGCTCAGCGGCAGAGCACCTGCCCCGCATGCAGAAGGTCCCAGGCTCAATGCCCAGCATGTCCAGGCAGGGCTGGGAATGTCACCTGCCTGAAATTCAAGAAAGCTGCTGCCAGTCATTGAAGACAATACTGAGCTTGATGGACCTGTGGGCTGACTCAGTGCAAGGCAGCTTCCATATGGCCAGAGGCAGAAGAGTTTCTATGCCATTAGGAGATGTATGCAAGAAGGAATTTCTTCAACTTCTCATGCAAGTGGCACTGCGAAATGCCCTCTTCTACATGACCATTAAAGATGCAAAAGGGTTTTCCTCCATTGCACTTGGGCACCCTGCTATGATCACCATATTTTACAAGGGGCACCTACAGCTCCCACGAGTAATGTCTGCAACCATTTTACTGTGCATTTCACTCCTGGACAGTCAATAACCGTATTCAGAAGTAATCTTGAAATGAATTAGGAGTCTCATGTCTCCCAGCTTATATGATAGCATAGGGATTTCTCTGAGCTCAATCATTCCCCTTCCTCATTTTGAAAGATGATAATGGCAATGGGGCTAAAATTTTGTAGGTAGGCCCCCTATTTTCAGCACAATCACAGGGTAAGATATTTGTGCTTTAAAAGATAGGTTTTCTTTATCAGTAACAGAAAAGCAGAGTCATGTTTAATCAAAGCAAGCAGAAGAAACCTGAAGACACATTTCTGGCTTAGTGCTCTTCTTACCCTGGGATCTTATTAGTACAGGCTACAATTGGTCTAATGCTGCCTATTGGTTCCATATTTCTAAAGCAGAGACAAGCAGCTAGCTAATAGAAGCAGGCTCTGTGAACCTCCAAGATGGCTCTGGGTTGTGATGAAACAAGAATTAAGACAGGCAAGTGTCCCTGTGAGAGAACAGGTGGCATCTACAGCAGGCCTTTCTTAACAGTACCTTAGAAGTCACATGTCTCCACATGGCACACCAGTAGATTCTAAAGTAGGGATGGGGTACCAGTGGACCCTCGAGATGCTGTTGAACTCTAACTCCCACCAACATGAGGACCAATGGTCAGGGGGTGATGGGAGTTGTAGCTCAGCAACACCTGGAGGGAAACAGGTCCCCCATTTCTGTCCTAGAGCATCTTTTGTGATTCATCATTTTATACAATGAGGTACCATTGCACATGTTGGCCCAGTGGGTGCAGGAAGAAAAACCAGTGGTCAGTTGGAATTTATGATCAATTTTCTGGCTCAAGAAGGAGCAGTCTTAAAGGGTCTATCAGGCCCATTCTCATGAGGGGTAAGAACAGAGACACATAGATACTAAAAACAGAAAGAGAGACTATTGCTTACACAGCATTAACAGGCAGGAAGGTCAAGGCATGGAAGCGACTGCAAGTAGATTTGGAGGCAACGTGAATCCTTTTCCTGAACTTGCCCAAATATCAGTGCGATCACCAGCAAACTCCCCTTTCTTTTTCAAATCCAAAAGTAAGACGGAAACCATCTTGACTAGGACAACAGCTCTCTTGAGCATGCCTGCATCCTGAAGACTTCTCACAGAACACCATATCCTTTTTTAATGACATCTGGTTGACATTATGTAAATACTGAGGCTGAGTCATCTCAGGGACAGTGTCTTGTTGAGTCATAGCTGGGATCTTGGAACATAACGGAACACTCTTGGGAAGGCAAAGTAGTTCCTGGCGTGTAAAAACACCTGCAGCGCTGGACACCTCACCCTGCTTCTCAAGACTGAATAATTAATGCTAGCATTAAAGCCAAAGTGGTCTAAAACAGAGATAACAAACCCTCATGAACTTCTGAAGCTATCCAGCACTGTTTTAGTGGTCAAAGCAATTCTTCTTCCTTGATGTACTCTGGTAACTAGTGCAGACTTTCAGTCTATTCAAGTCCAAGAGTCTAGTCTTCACGGCCTTGGGTTTTTTTAGAAGCGTATCTGAAAATATGTTGGCAGAGGTCTCTGAAAGGCTCCTGTGTTCAAGGGTGTTGTTAACGTGCTTTTGCAATAATTGGAGCTGGGTTGATGGGAGATCGTATTATGAATACCTGCAACTGATTTCAATTTTCCAATTTGCTTTCTTAATATAATTTTTCTCTCCGTCCCACTTCAAACAATCATTATTACTACATTTTACGAATGGATTCAATACTAAAAATCTAATAACCTGCTGTAGATACATTGCGGAATTGAAATGATGCAGTAATCAAGGCTGATTTGCAATTAGAAAGAGGCCTCTTTTGGCTGCTTCCAGAACTGATACGCTCATCCTGACTGAGCAAGGCTGCCTTAGCAATAGCACGCGAAAAAACAATCAAATCAGTGCCTTGGGGATTGCAGCTCTAAGGCATAAGAATGGAGTCGGGCGTCTTTCCGCAGGACAGGGCTTCCAAAAGGGAGAGCAGGTGTGATGCGGAGGGAGGAAGCCAGACAAAGGGACGGGAAATGGACAAATGGAGAGTGGCAAAGTACAAGATAAGGACTGTTGGGGACTAATTGCAATGAAGGCTTTCTCTGGAGGCATGACTGCCATCTGCTGGTCAAAGACTAGAATAGATTTCTGGCACATTTAAAGTGATAAACATTTGCATCCCCTTCCACAAACTACTTATTTTCCTTCATACACATAGAAACACGTACATAGTCTCTGTCAAACACATGCACATATACCTTTGTACGTATAAACACGCCTTTCTGTAAATCGGACCATGCATATAATCTCATCCTGCTTTATAGACATACAGTGCTAAAAAAAAAACCTTTCCTCTGCTGCGTGCATCTATACACATGCATGCGTACACTCACCTACCTACTAATATACAAGTTGAAACATAAAGTGACCTTCTACATAATCTTGCTCATGTACAGGAGTGTTTGCAGTGAGAGAAAGAAGTGCCCTCAAGCCTCCTTCAAACCAGACTTCTAAAGCCATTTTCACTTGTTCAGTGATCACAGAGGAGGGAAGGAAGGGAGACTGGAATTTTGCCCACTGTCCTGACTTCTGTGCATTCCTCTGAAGGCCCAAATAAAGCTTCAATGCATAGAGACTGTTCATGCACAGGTTCTCTCCATGAAGTACTCCATTGGGTACTCTGCAAAAGGCAGCAAGTCCTGGTTGTGTGTACAGAGCCCATAATTTCGGTAATGTTGCAACCATCAGAAGAATTTGTTGACGTCAGAAAAGAGGACGCCAGACACAATCCTGAAGGCGTGAAAAGTCCTTAGATGGATAAGGAACAAATAGGAGATCTGGGTCAATTCACATCTTAGGCAGGTAAATCTATCTCATCTATAAAATGGGGATAACTCTTGCAGAGATGATACAAGAACAATTAAGTATGGCACTGTACTAAGTACTACAGACTCCTGTAATAAAAGCTGAGGAGCTATAGGATTCAGCAGAAGCCTTACCCCCAGGACACAAGACAAGTCCCCCCCCCTCCTTGGCACCACGACTGTAGAAGTTTCTAGTGCGGCCACTGCTAGCCTTGTTTGGTAGGCTCCATTTAAGGGGGAATGTCATCCAAAGGACATGCATGTTGGCTGAGGTTTTCTGATTCATGGCTCAGTCTCTTAGCCACTATGCTCCACCAGCTCAGGCTGACCAAGCTGCTTTGTAGGTCCATGTGGAAAAGTCCTTTAATGTTAATTCTTGATGGGTCAGAGCTTCAACAATAGCCTCCTGGCTGCAGTGTCACTGCAGCTTATCAGGAGAGGGAGGACCAAAGCAGCAGTGATATGATGCTCCCACTGGTGCATAATTGCACAGCTGAAACCTCAGATGCCCCTGCCTCTCTTTTCTGGTAAGTGGCAGCAATGCTGGGGCCAAGTGGCTATTGCTGTAGCTCCACCCCACCTGATTCTCAAAAAAATTCTCATTGACTGCTGTGAAACGATGTGATCTACAAACCCAGCAGCTTTTCAGGGGCATGTGCAAACATGATTTAATGTTCAAGTCCTTACTCTCAATGAAACTCTTTTGGATTGTTGTGAACTATGCACCCAGACCACCCACCACACAGTCTTTCCTTTGAAGAAGAAGAAGAAGAAGAAGAAGAAGAAGAAGAAGAAGAAGAAGAAGAAGAAGAAGAAGAAGAAGAAAACGAAGAGTTTGGATTTGATATCCCGCCTTTCACTCCCTTTAAGGAGTCTCAAAGCGGCTAACATTCCTCCTTTCCCTTCCTCCCCCACAACAAACACTCTGTGAGGTGAGTGGGGCTGAGAGACTTCAAAGAAGTGTGACTGGCCCAAGGTCACCCAGCAGCTGCATGTGGAGGAGCGGAGACACGAACCCGGTTCCCCAGATTGCAAGACTACCGCTCTTAACCACTACACCACACTGGCTCTCAGTGTAAACATTGCTTTGGTGAGCAATCTTCCCCCTAACTGAGTTCGTTCTTGATTGCTCCTTGCAAATATTTTTCCTGATTTGCTAGCTCCAATTCAGATCTAAAATATTATCTCATTCCTAGCAGCAGCTGATGTGATGAGGCAGAGCCACTCTCTTGACATCAGCATTGCTGCAGGGCGGGGCAAGGCAGCGGCAAGATTGGGAGTGCTGGATTGACTCCACTGGTGCATCTGTGCGGTGTTGACCTCACCCCACCCCCTGCCCCACCCCCACTGAGGTAAGCTACAGCAATGCTGGTGTTGAGAGGGGAGGTCTATACTTCTGCCTCACCACACCTTCTGCTACTGCAGGAGGTGGTGGTAGCAGGGTGAATTTGAAAGCAGCTCTCTGCGATTGGTGTTAGGATCTGCAGTTCCCAGCAGGAAATGCACATGAGCACAGCACTGCCAGCACAAAGGTACAAGCATTATGAACCAGAAGAGAACTTTTTTTAATGCTCTCCAAGAAAGCTCAGAAATATTGAGCCAATTCTGAATCAAGAGGAATAGAGTTGACCCACCATTAACTCCATCAGGACTCAGTGGAAACCACAAGCAATCTCACCTGGCCCTGTAGACCCTCACATACACTACCAACCAGATCCTACAGGACACCTGTCCCAAGTGTCGCTTAACAAGCCAGCCATACGCATCAATCCCTTTGGGCTCAAAATTCATTACTAAAGCACTTGTGTCTTTGGCATGCACAGCTACCTTCCATGGCAAAGTTGGAAAAAAGTAAAGACTCTGTGGGGGGGTGTCCACCTGTTAACTTAGGATTTTATTTAATTTTTAAAAGGTGCTTCTTTCAAATACAAGCAGGCACTAACTCCGGGACTGGACTAACGTATTTCTGTACATCTCTCCAGGATTAGAAAAATCATCCCCACAGGCAGGACAGCTACTTGTATCTGCCAGTTTTCTTGAGGAACCTTTCCCTAGAATCTTGGCGGTTGTTCAGGGAGCCATCTGTCTCCCCCTCACTCCTTCCCTCCCAGCTCAGAAATGGGCTCACACCAGGCAGGTTGTTTTCACAGAGCCTTCCGCTGGCCCAAGTTCCCTTAAAAATGGGGAAGTGGGCGAGGGAGTCTTGCCAGCAGCTCATCTCTCCCACTCCCTTAGCATGTGATTTGGGGAGGGGGAAGGGGACTGAGGAAATGGTGCTCATGTGGTTATGAAGCCATCACAAGATGAAAAGGGACTGAGTTCAGTTTCTGGCACTGATGCCTTTTCTTGCTTTGGCCTTGGGAAAGCAATTTCTTTAACTCCGTGCTCTGTTTTGAAGATCTGCTCATCCTTGAGAGGGTAGCAGATACTGGAAAATTGGATGCTTGCAAAAGAAAATAAAAGAAAAAATATCCTGTACTGGTCCATTGCTGGTTCATAATTTATGTAATTCTATATCATGTGCACATAGTGGGAGTGTAGATGGTCAAGATGTTAACAGGACTAGAGGTGATTGAGAGGCGGAGGAAAAGCAAGCATTCTGAGCCCTTGATCAGTGGTTCTATGGCAGACAGAAGGGCGTTCCTCACTGAGAAGCCTACACTGTGAATATGTGGTTCTTCTGGGTGCTTTCCTTGCCAGGAAAAGTTGTAGTTCTTATCTCAGAAGCAGCCATTTGAAGCAAGTCTGGTCTCCTGTAGAGTGGCAACATCTGTGTTGAGCATTTTCAGCTCATGGTCAATGACGGCTGTCTTCAGTGACAGGTTGGTAGATAAGCCAGGACACAGGGTCCTGACATTTCAGCTTAAATCTTCTGGATGCAGCACATGTGGAGGGCGTTGAGGCGTCGCTCCTGGTGGTTCTAAGCTGCCCATGACTCACTTTCACAAAGCAGCGTGTTCAGCACACAAGCTTGGTAGACCTTCATCTTAGTATAGATGTTAGCATTGCATTTCCCCATATCCTTTTAGAGAGGCGAGCCATCGCCATAGCTGCCTTGCCAATATGCTTGTCCAGCTCAGTGTTGATGGAGAGGTTGCTGGTTATGGTGGAACCCAAGTAGACAAAAGATGTACTTTCCCAAGCCCATATTCCCAACATGTTTGCACTCTTATCTCAGCAATGTCTATGCTGCCGTGACATAGATGACAGGATCCCCAAGGATGTGCTCTAGAGGGAGCTGGCTTCAGGCATCAGGCCCGTTAGCCAACCAACTCTGCATCAGAAAGATGTCTACAAACATGACATGAAGGCTGGCAACATCAACCCCACCCTTGCAGACAATCGCAGTGCCTGGAGATAGACAGTCAGGTCGTGCATCCATAGCAGTGACCAGAGGAAGAATGACCACTGGGAGAAGTACAGAGAGAAGAAATGCCATGGTGCATCTGCAGCAGCACAACTGGATGCCTTCATCTGCTCCAGCTGCAACAAATTATTTCTTTTCAGCATGTGCAAAACCTTCCTGCAGTTTGACTTCACTACCAAAGGCCCCCTCCTCCATTGTCTCCCGAGACAGATAGATGCCAACCAATCTATCATGTGCAAGGTCTTTGGTAAGCAGACCCACTGAAATGAATGAACCTAACTTAGTCATGCTGCATAATATGAGTGGGTCTGTTCTGAATAAAACTTAGTTGAATATCACTCATTGAAATTCACGGACTTAACTTCGTCACATTCATTAATTTCAGTGGGTGTATACTGAGTAACTCTTAGGCTGTGTACACACACCTGTTTACTCTGCATCCGGTATGTTCCTACCACTGGTTTGGGAAGCAGTGTACGCATGATAGACACAATCCATATATAACCTGTCTTTTTTTTTTTTAATGAAATACTGGGTTTTGACACACTTCCTCAAACCAGCTTCAACCTGAATTAAAAAAACAACAGTCTAGCTGCATTTAAAGTCAGTAATGTGTGCACAGCCTTAGCTCAATGCCACCCCTTGTTTCACACATTTTCACAACCACTACACTGTCATAGGAACCATTTAAGGAAGGGTGCAAACAGCAGCCACAGAGCCACCTGTTGGGTTATGAGCAGAAATCAAGAGTGGGAATTGAAGCCCTGATTCTCCTTTGGGCCTGACAATTTTGCTGGCTGAATTGACAGCTGCCTCTCACTGATGAGATCCCAGCAAATAAAGGAGAAGTTAGAGAAAGCATGTGCAGCAGGAGTGGAAGGCCCTTCGCTGAGAGCTGATCAGCGGCAGCAGCAAAAACAAAAACAATGTGACTTGGTAGCTTGTTGTGTGTGCTCCCAGCCGGTGCAGTCAGGGTGAAGTTCTCACTTCCCTAATGTGCTCCCTTTGGGGAGAAAGCTGTTAGCAGGGAAATAAGAGGTGGAAACGCAGCTCTTGGATGTAGGGAAAGAGTCTCATGACTGAGCCAATGTCAAAACAGCAAAGGACAGCACAGGCCCTCCACGTGGCTAGACTCTTATGACAAGCACTACCAGGCAAATAATCCAAGCAATTAGCAAACAGGCTGCCGTATGGAACTAGGGAGAAGCTGCAGACCAGATGTAGCCCCTAAAAAGCACTTTCTAAGAGAGGGAGGGAGAGAGATTCTTCCATATTTATACTCACCAGAGATTGCCCAAAGTTTTGTTTCTTTAAAATTGCAAATATACTTCCTCTTTCTTAAATTGCTATTTAAATTGAAACTTTAGTATAGTTTCCCTGACCACACCACACAATCTGCTTTGCATTGCAATGACAAAAGCAAACATGTGAGGGTTCTTCTTACATTAAGAAAGCTCCCAGATATTCTGAGGAAACAGCTTAAGGGCAACTTTCAAGATGACAATATATCCACCCAACAATGAAAGTGGCACTCAAGTTGCCTAGCTGGCAGAGTCTGCATTTATATCAAAGCTGCAGTGGATCAGGCTGTTTGGGGCCACAGGGATCCTGCAATTGTTGCATCAGAGTTCATGTCATGAGGCTACCTAACACAGCACTGGAGCAATATGGGTGGCATTTCTCTGTGGCTTCTTCCCACACTGCTGTGGAAACATATGGATAGAAAAACCTTGTGGATGGGACCAAATGATGCACAAAGAAATGAAATGAACACCAACATTGTTGGAACAATTAATGTTGAACCCAGTTCAAAATTCTGTGTGTATGCAATTCACAGTCCTAAGGAGGTCCTTTCATTTGAGCTTTCCAGATTGTTCACATGTTATACTGAATATATGTGCAAGCTGTCTCTACATAAGTACAAGTGTTTATGACAAAGAGTGCACCCTTGTTGATTTGTATGGCCGAACTGTTGTGTACACAGATGGTACACTCATTGAATGTTACATGTGAATACTATACAGCTCAACTATTTACTATATGTACACAGATTGTACATCAGCTTACTGTAATGTGTGAAAGCACCTCTAAATATCCTAGGACCAGCTCTTAAAAATGTGGGACATTGAAGTTCTGGAAAAGGTTACAAACTTTATGGCCTCTCTCAGCTTAACAACACACTTTTAAAACTGTAAATTATATGCTTTTATTGTGTTTTAATAACAATAGACAGTCTGTTTGGTTTTTTAAAAAAAAAACCTGCTTTGGCAGAAGAAGAAGCAGAAGCAGAAGCAGAAGCAGAAGCAGAAGCAGAAGCAGAAGCAGAAGCAGAAGAAGAAGAAGAAGAAGAAGAAGAAGAAGAGGAGGAGGAGGAGGAGTTTGGATTTGATATCCCGCTTTCTCACTACCCGAAGGAGTCTCAAAGCGTCTAACATTCTCCTTTCCCTTCCTCCCCCACAACAAACACTCTGTGAGGTGAGTGGGGCTGAGAGACTTCAGAGAAGTGTGACTAGCCCAAAGTCACCCAGCAGCAGAGACGCGAACCCAGTTCCCCAGATTACGAGACTACCGCTCTTAACCACTACACCACACTGGCTCTCAGGTGCTAAGAAAACATTTGGTTATGATACATGCCTTTTGTTATTCTTGTATTCAGCACAATATTTTGTATAATGTATTGATATGTGTTTTATTATAAGAAATTTGTTGATAACAAAAAATAGATGCTTGTTAATTACTCACTCCTTTCATTGGAATACTATGCGTCTGTCCAGCACATGGAAAATGTCCAGTGCATAACCTGTGACTCAACAAGCCAAAGCGAACTCATCCATGGACTGTGTTTGCCTTGCAGGGGGATCACAGGTTGTGTAGGCTGGGTCTACCTATTATACCACCTATCATACAACACTTCCACTAGCATGCATCCACAAACTGAAGAAAGCTTTACATTTAACTAACAATTGTAAATCCAGAGAGACATCATGTGCACACTACTGCTCTCCTTCAAGGGTACCAGTTGTGACATATTTGGCCTGAGAGCACCAGGAAGATGGGCCCGGTTTCCTCCCTGAGCAAAGAATCTTGTAAAGTTGGCTCGGTGGACCACTTTACAGAGGACAGGCTTCTAGTGGAAAGATGGCCAGAGGTTAATCCTCTGTCTGCAGGTGTCCTGTTTTTCGGAGGGCTGTCTAGTCCAAGCCTGGCTGAAAAAATAAATAACCCCAAGAAGGGCGAGCAAGAGGGGTCCTGACATTCCCTAACTAGACAGCAGACTGAGCAGGCAGGCACCTGGCCACAGTCTTCCCCACTCTAGTGAGATGTGGTTCTATTTAAATTATAGTAATTATTCCTGAATTTGAATCTATACATGTAACGTGGTTATGCACATTTCGATGTGTTTCATTTATTGTTCATGACTACTTTTGTTATTTTTGTAATTATCAGGGCTTTTTTTCACCCAGAGTTCATGCTGAGTTTCGGCACTTCTTTTTCTGGAAAAATAGCACTGGTGATTATGTAAATCTTTTCATGTTGTAAGCCGCCTTGAGCATAGCTTTAACTGAGGACAGACGGTATCTTATGCAAATATACCCTCTTTAGTCCTCTTTCTTTGGCAACTGTATGTGGCTGCTCCCATCAGCCCCAGCTAGCATGGTCAAAGTCAGGGAAGATGGGAATTATGCTCCCAACAGCTGGAGGGCCGTAGGCTCCCCACTCAAGGCTAAAGCAATATAAACAAATGTGATTTCTATTTGCAGAAGAGTTATAATATTAAATCCCGAGCAACACCAAGGGCAGAATAACCAGGTATACAGGAATGTAGTGTGAAATTAGCGGGGCAAGAGAAAATGCCTGTGTTCATATCAATACAGATGGATTTGGGGAGCCCTGATTCAGAGGAGGGAGGAGGAGGAGGAGGCGGCCACGGAATATGGTACAAGGGCCTCTGGATACTTCAAAAGCCCGCACCAACTACCTCCCCACACAAATGGAGAAGAAATGGTCAGCCCTGGCTACAGAGTGCTGCTTATTCCAGGTATGTGCCTGAGAGATGGGAAGCCTTTCCAGTAACAGAAAAAGTGTGTGCAAGAGAGAAAGAAGAGGAGGAGAGTATTTGGACCAGTGAAAGTGCAGGCAGATCCCTCCAAAGCTTGTCATAGAAGCCACAATATGTTATTCACAGAGCACCAGGCAGAAGTACAACGCCTTGTTGCCATGACACATTTACTATGGAAAGAAAGGAGACAGGGAATGCTAATTCAAAGAGAGATGTGACAATTCATTCCGTTTCAGCCCACACCACCACCCCATCACCTCCTCTTCCCAACACACACACACACACCCCTTTTAATTTTCTCTCCCTTACACATTACAAGCATTATGAATGGGAATGGAGGAATGGGGTCTTTGCAAAAAAAGGGGGGATGCTGCACAAATTGCTGCTAGTACCAAGTGTCCCTTCTTATCAAGACTGGACGGGTATTCAATTTTCTCTTCAAACGCCTGCCTTCTGAAATGGTAATAGAATTTCAAATCTGGGGAAGACAGAAGAGGGAGGGGGAAAACCCTGAATATGGGAGGATTAACAATGAGAGAGTGAAAGAGAGAGGGGGGAGAGGGGAGGAAAGGAAGGAAACAAAGGGAGAAATTATATAAAAAATCGTCAGAGTCTTTGCAGGAATTAATTAAATACCAATATAAAGAGAAAATTAACAGTCTCATGCTTGGTGGGGGGAAGGGTATTTTCAGAGTTTAATTAACCTTTTTTTTGCCAAGAACAATAAAAGGAGGGAAAAAAGCAGACTTCTAATTGTTCTGGCTTCCAGGAGATAATTAAGGAAGCAGACCCTGTCTCCTGTTTGTGCTAGTTTGTTGTGTATATATGTGTGTGCGCTTGTGTGTGGTCTCCGCTTTGTGCAAGTGTGTCTATTCCTCTGAATTGTGTGCATATAAATAGATCATTTGTTGCTCCTAATTGGTGGGTAGTTCAGGAGAACAATGTGAGCAGAGTGTGCCTCCCATAATAAGAAGGGGCAGTGAACATCACCAAGCAGGGGAGTCAGTCTTCTCCTGAATAGGAGAGGGCAAGAGGGCTGCGGAGGGAATGTGCAAAGAATATTGTTCCCCTACCCCGCTGCGGTAAACATAAGGGATCCCTTTCCTAGTCTTGGGAAGCGTGTTTACTCTGCAGAAAATATCTCGTAATGCTCCATCAACATCAGCTGTTTTATGCACCCACCGTCTTCCTTTGTGCTCAAAGAAAAACAGAGGTGCCAAAACCCAGCTTCCACGGTGGGGAAGAGCTATCAATTCCTTCTTCAGTGGGAGGAATGGAAACAGAAAGCCAGAAAGAAACACAAAAGTATCTGACTAAAATTTAAACTCTAAATATACATGGTGCTTGTGGCTGTCGTGCGGTAGAAAGAAAGATCTTTGCAGTGGATATATAATGCATAGACTTAGGTGAAGCCGCAGAAAAAGGACAGGGATGGAAGAGCCACACCCTCACTGTACTGTAAAATATAGTTGATATTTGATGCCCAGGTTAGTTCAATGGCACCC